>NC_088875.1:12060673-12062649 GCF_032884065.1 Artemia franciscana | reverse complement strand
CTTAACCCTTTCTGTGCGACACAAATCTGAGCCGCGTTTTAATTATTATCCTTTTTGAGATGATAAATTTCACACCATTTTATTTGATTCTCTATCGACACGGCAGACTCGATTTACATAACATATTGACGTATCATGTCGACGTTGTCAAAATTCGTCATGCTGATATAAAATTTTAACATTAACATTTTTGACAAAAAAAAAATGTTTGTTGTTATCAATACCAACATAGAAATTACAAACTCTAGCAGTAAATCCAAAATTAAGGTGAATTGAAGATATTTTTTTTTAATCATGGTTTGTTTGTGCTCCAATTAACTAGACTATCTAGTTAATTACTATTAGAACACTGAACAATATACCCACTGGCCTACAGTGGTTGTAACAACCCGGATCATATGTCTAGTGCTGCATTCCCTATGCCTACCTGACACCGAGAAAAGTTTATAGCCACTGATCTGGAGGGGTTGATTGATTAATCAAATATAATTGATTAATTAATCAAATGTGATTGATTAATCAAAATTAATTTGAAGCTACCGCCAAAACTTTGCATCCAAAATGCAAATTTAGGTTGATCTAACGGGCAAAAATCAAACGTTTTTCGGGCAAAAACGGGCAAAAATCAAACGTTTTTCGGGCAAAAACGGGCAAAAATCAAACGTTGACTCTGTTTCGACTTTTGACGCTAACTTAAAAGCAGCTCTGTTGAGAAAGAAGTTTGACATCATCTGAATGACTTAGAAACTGAATTTCTTTTCTAGTAAAATGATGGAATGCTATTTTGAGGGGAGAGATAAAAAAGTAATAAAATTGAAATACATAGATTATTTGTATCAAGTAGATAAATCTAAATAAATAAATACATTCTCATTTAAATATAAATGTTGTAAACTAACCCTGCTTCATTGTGTTCTAAATAGAGAGGATGGTTTTAATAGCATGTCCATCTTTATATATATATATATATATATATATATATATATATATATATATATATATATATATATATATATATATATATATATATATATATATATATATATATATATGTATATATATATATATATATATATATATATATATATATATATATATATATATATATATATATATATATATATATATATATTAATGATGCTTATATATTGTTGCTGGAATGGCGCGCAAGGGGAACATTTGTTGGGCCTCGACCCCTCCTTCCTGAACCTTGAAAATTTTATGATTCTTTCACAGTTTCCTAGTTAAACTCCTGGACATCTCAACGATTTTGGATTTATTAACGATCAGCGATTTTGGATTCATTAAGTTTTAAATTTATTTTGTTTAAAAATACGCAAATGACGTTCTGGTCCTTAGACGGCATGGGTGGCCGTCTTTTCTTTATAATGCTGTTTTGCTACAATAGGAAATTTTTACTAAATTTCTCTTCCCTTGGGGTTTCACTTGTTTAGTGATAGTAATTTATGTTTGTTTCATTATTTGATCTTATTTCTGCTCTCCTTATGGTTAATGTAGCTCTTTACTTTCCTTTGAGTTTTTTTTATTTTTTAAAGTTGTTTTTTTTAAATTAATTTCTGTTCCCTTGGTTGACATAATTTTTTATTGGTTAATAAAAAGAATCAAGATTTTGGCTTAGAAAATTAAGGAACTTATTTTAATGACAGTTTTACTATAGAACTTAGGATGGTTGTTTACGTGGAATGTTCCTCAAATCTATGGATTAAAATCCATCACCATTAGCCATTTCTTAGCCATTTCATTAGCCTCTTTTACCCTTAGCCATTTCTGAGATATGGCAGACATGCCCTTTTGACAACCTTCGATACGCATAGCGTCTTTAAGTTTGTCCCCAACAATATCCTAAACAACATCCTCTAAAAGCTCCAACATAATACCCTTAGCTATTGTTAGGATATTGTACGGCGCTCTTTTGACAATCTGGATACGCGTGTCTTTTGATTTAGTTTTAAACT
>NC_088875.1:11995673-12058173 GCF_032884065.1 Artemia franciscana | reverse complement strand
GTTAGTTCAATATCCCCCTTGACATACCCTGGAAGTTTTAACCTAATGCTCTAAATCGTTCCTGGGATACGCCCTTTTGACAACCTGCTTGCGCATAGTGTCTTTTGATTTAGTTCAACATCCCCCTCAATATTCCGTGAAAGTTTCTTCTTAATACTCATAGCCCTAGTAGTAGTAGCAGAAGTTGTACTAGTAGTAGTAGTAGTAGTAGTAGAAGCAGCTGTAATAGTAGTATTAATAGCAGTAGAAGTAATTGTAGTAGTAATAGCAGTAGTAGTAGTAGTAGTAGTAGTAGTAATAGTAGTAGTATTAGTAGTATTAGAAGTAGTAGTAGTAGTAGTAGGAGTATTCACACATTGTCTTTCGGTTAGTTCAATATACCCCTTGACACGATCTGAAAGTTTTAAACTAATGCTCTAAATCGCTCCTGAGATATGTGGGAACTAGTAATAGCAGTCTTATCAGTAGTTGTAGTACCAGTTGTGGTAGCAGTAGAAGTAGTAGTAGCACTAATAGTAGTAGTAGTTATATAGTAATATGCGCATAGTTTCTTTTGGTTAGTTCAACATCCTGCTTAGCATGCCCCGAAAGTTTCAACGTAATACCCGAAGCCCTTCCTTAGATATTGCTAATACGCTCATTCGCTAACCTGCATGCACATAATGGGTCTTGACTTAGTTCCACATCCCTTCAAAATTCCGTAAAATTTTCATCTTCATACCCTTAGCTTTTTGGAGACCCAGGGTCACATTTGCTCCCCTATCCTTATAACAAAGCTTATATGTAAACGAAAAACAACTTGCATTACAGTCTTTACCCCAAAGGTTGAGAGGTTATACTCTCCCTGGAGGCATTGTTATTGAATGTTTCAAATATTTTGAGCAAAATCGCTATCTCAAAATTTTTATGAGATGCCTGTAGGGAGAAGGGCAGCAAACCCGGGCGTGGGAGGGAGGGTTATTGCCCTCCAATCACTTGACTCTTAAATAGGACAGTAGAACTTTCAGTTTCCGATCGAATGAGCTCCTTCCAAAAATTCTACGACAACCCCCTCCATGCGAAGTGGCCTGGGGAGAAAATACGCTGAAGCCTTTTTGCCCTTATTTAGGCAGCGCTATTGTGCTGCGTATGACTGACGCCCGTATCATATCAGTTTTTATTCTAAATACGTAAATAGGGAGTGTATTTTCGATTTTTTTTTTTTATTAGAGATACTACGATATCGACAATAAGTAACACTCTATTCTAATATTTAGAAGGGTTTAAAAACTTTCAAATTGAATGTAATATCAATAAAACGAAGAAATGGACTGGAAACTTAATGGGTAATTAAATTACCTGACTCTGGCATTCTCAAGTTATAATTCCCAGGCATCTAAACATGCGCTCTTAGAAAGGTCAATAAAATTGGCAAATTAATTTCCAGTTGGACTGCTTGAGATACATTTAGAATTTCGATACATTCAGAGAGTAAGGTTCTGAATATTTTAGTGTTTACGCCGGTTCGAATATGGATAAATAGTATCCTAAAGGCCAATTTGCTTCAAGGAAAGAAAATAGTAATGACTGCTAGTCTTTTGTGGATTCTATAATCTAGCAATCAAACAGTTCGTGGCAACGGACAGTAGGAAAGGAATGACTCGTCCCAACAGCAACCTAAATTATAAAAAGTATAATTTTTCCAATAATAGATAAGTTTTAAAGAATTGGCTTTTTACGCTGATTCCAAATATATAAAAATGATCACGTTTAATATTATCGGTCAAAAGCTACAAGAATGAAAAAAATGTCCAAGATTTTCGACAAAGGGAGGAAAAGCCTCAACAAGTCAAGGAATCTTAATGAAAATCACACCAACAAATTCAGCGTATCAGAGAACCCTGATGTAGAGGTTTCAAGCTCCTATTGGCAAAAATGTGGAATTTTGTGTTTTTGTTTTGTTTGTCTTTTGCCCAGGCGTGCTATTTTTTGTATCGAGCCAATGGTTCTGAAAGATCGAGATCAAAAATGGTCTTAGCTCATTCCAACGGAAACTAAAACTTGTAGTGCCCTTTTTAAATGAAAACAGATTGGAGGGCAACTAGCCCCCCTCCCACGCCTTTTTCTCCCGCAGTCATCCGATCAAAATTTTGAGATAAGCATTTTGTTCAGGAGAGTTGAAAGGCTCAGTAGCTTTGCCTCTGGGATGAAAAAACCCCATAGCCCCTGGGGAAAGGGCTGTAAGCTGTGAAATTTACTCATTGTTCATATATAGAACATCTTATTGGGAAGTATAGAGACACTTCTCAGGGGGGTGGGATTTCCTAATTTAATAATTTTCTGTGGGAAGGGAAGCTTCGAGGGGTGAATTTTCTACGGGAAATTGTGCAGGGTGGGGAATTTGCCAGAATTCCTATACGTTTTTTTTCCTTTCTATCTGTCTTACTTTCTCTTTTGCGACTCAATTTTACATGTTGAGACGTTCCAGGGGAATTGCCTGGGTGCAATATTTCCGTGGGGCTTTGGTTTATCCCCTAGTAGACATTCTCCATGGGAGAATTTTTACGGGTGAAACTTTTTGTTGGGGGAGATTCTTGGGGGAAGTTTTCCACGGAGGGGATATCCAGCATAATCAGCGATCATTGTCCAAGGGAAATTTTCAGGAGGGAGATTTTACGCACGAGGTATATTCTATGGAGTAATTTCTCGGGCGGGTTATACCTTGGAGTGGGGAGGCTGATTTCCCAGCAATATTTGAAAAATGATTACAAATAGAATAAAATTACAAGTTTTTTCAGCTCATCATAAAGAGCAATATCAAAAATTAAAACGAACCAAATTATTGTATTATATGCGGGAGAGTGCCCCCTTCTCAGTACCTTGCTCTTTGCGCTAGCGTTTGACTTCATGTTCCAACACTTTATGAACAACTCCTGAAATACAAGGGCCATTTAGTTGGAACAAGTAGCTTTTTTAAAGTTCTAAAATACTTTAGCGTCAAGAGCAAAGGCATTCAAGAGAGGGCATTAAAGTGAATATACGATTGCCATGTTAAAGAATTGAGGAAAAGAAACACAAAGAAAGAAAACGATCAAAAATGGGTTTTTTTAAGGTCAAATGAAAATACTGAAGAAAACACAGAAAACGAATATTTCGAGAGAACAACCGCCTCTCTTCTTCAGCGCGAACAAAATAATATTATCAAGGAAAAACTAAAACCAAAAAACACGCTCGGAAAGTACAACAATAAGAAAAGTACAAACAATAAAGTGAGTTATTCGCCTATATTATAAATCAGAAGCCAGGTGACCTAGTTCTCCAATTTATTCAATTGCTGCTTCGTTTGTTTGAGTGAATGAAATCTTTTTCTTTTATTTCTCAGTTGTTCGTTCGTATCCGTCGTTGGCAGTTCAAATTGGTTTGGATTTTGTGCAAATCGCGGATATGGGCGAATAACTCACTTTATTGTTTGTTGAAATTATCTTTGAAGAAAAGTAGCCTGTCTGGCCTAGTCCCAGTTAAAGATAGATACGCGTACTCAAATTAGTGTAACGAGAAATGAAAAAGTGTATGAACTGTTGAAATATAGTGGTTGTGAAGCTAGAGATAAAAAAAAATCACATGCTGACCAATGAGCTGCGTAGCACGAGACACATTGAGATACATTGGTCTAAATATTACGCTTTGATAATTTTGATGAGTTTTATTCTAAGAAACTCAGCAAAGGCTACGGAAGAACGCGGAATGGAATGGAAACGTAAAACTCACCTAAACTTAGATTTTATAGATGATTTGAGGGTCCTAGATAAAATATGTAAAATGAATAAATTTCTAGAAGTTTTGAAAATTGAGAGTGCAAGAATGGGCTTGGATAATAAAACTAAGCTGAAGAAACTAGGAATAAATGAAGGTGTAGAGGTGATATTAGGAAACAAGGAGATATATCCGGTGGACAGTTTTACTTATCTGTGCAGCAATATTAGTGAAGATAGAAAATGCATCATGCTATGATGCTAAAAAAGAATAGCGAAGGTGCAAGGTTTTTTCGCAATTGAAAAAAGTTTGAAGAATGGGAAGATAAAGTCTGCAAACAATCGGAAGCCACGATAATGACAGTGGTCATGCATGGCTCTAATGTGTGTGTGTGCAAGCATTGCTCTAATGTGTGTGTGTGCAAGCATGGCTCCAATGTGTGTGTGTGTGTGTGAATCTGCGTGTGTGTATATATGTGATAAATTCACGCTTAGACTAGTAACTGAGTAACGTCTGAACTGAAAAACCTTTTATTTCGGAGTTTTATAGGTTATGGACAGCCGTTTGACTAACCCGATTAAAAGCCTTGCCTATCTTAGCCCCCTTCAAGCCAGAACTAATCCTAATGCTTTTTTGTGCCTGGGGTAAAATTAACTTCTGCAACCTCTCTGTCTCCCAAGATTCCGAGTGAAATAAGAATGACCAATGTAATCAGTCCCTTAAAAATTATGTAAATTAACTTCAGAGGTAGGTAAAAAAATAATGAAAAGACATTTAAATTAAAAATTTAGGGAAACTTCTAAGAATCAATAGCTTAATTTAAAAGGAAAATCAGAGGCTTAATGCCGGTGGGGATTTAAAATAACAGCTCTGAGAGACGAGTTCCTTCTAAATATCAAAATTCATTAGGATCCGATCACCCGCTCTTAAGTTAAAAATACCTTATTTTTTCTGATTTTTCCTCCCCCTTCAGCCCCCCTGATGGTCGAAACAAGGAAAATGACTTTATCAAGTCAATGACACGCCTACCGATTTTCATCGTCCTAGCTTGTCCAGTGCCACCGAACACACCAAAGCATTGCCCCTCCAACCCCCCAATGTCACCAGATCTGTTCGGGATTTAAAATAAGAGCTCGGAGAAATAAGTTCCTTCTAAATATCAAAATTCACCAAGATCCGGTCACCCGTTCTTAAGTTAAAAATACCCTAGTTTTTCTAATTTTTCCGAATTAACACCCCCTCCAGCTCCCCTAAGAGAGCAGATTCAGTCCGGTTATTTCAGTCACGTTTCTAGCACTTGTGCTTATTCTTCCCACCAAGTTTCATCATGATCTCTCCACTCTAAGCATTTCAGGAGATTTCTGGTTCCCCCTCCCCAACTCAACCCTCCTCCAACTCCCCCAAAGAGACCTGATCCGTTCCGGTTACGTCAATCACCTAAGACTTGTGCTTGTTTTTTCCACAAAGTTTCATCCCGATCCCTCCACTCTAAACGTTTTCCAAGATTTTAGGTTTCCCCCTCTAAGTCCCCCCAATGTCACCGGAGCCGGTCGGGATTTAAAATAAGAGCTTTAAGACACGATATGCTTCTAAATATTGAATTTAATTATATGATATTTACAGCCAAATTTCTATTTATATGTTTTTTTTTTTTTTATCTCCATTGCCTCTTTAAAAGATTTAAAGATTTTTAAAGAGGCAATTGAGAAAAAAACAGATAAATAGACATTTGGCTATAAATAGAGATACGGGAGATATTTCCTTAAGCCCAATTTATAATAATTTAATATTAAAAGACTCTATGAATAATTTCGCCCAGTCTAATTTAAGACAACCTATCCGCATATCTAATGAAAACCAAAATTGTAGACAGGCGAAATCTGTTGCAAGGCAAAGGATACTTATTCAATCTAATTGGTAACTTCTATTTCATTGGTTCCAAGTTGTTTTTTGTTGTTTGATTCAGTGTCTTTTTTCCTCTTGTGCAGTTCACTTAAAAAGGTTAGATTTTGCTGTTGTTTCTTCTTTGTTTTTTTTAGCACTGAGGACGACTTGGCGGAGGTCCTTGTCGAAATAGTTGCTTGTTTTTCATATTTTGCTACTGGCTGATAAAATCCTCGTTTTTCACCTATTTGTTTTTTTCTCTTTTCATTTATTATTTCCTTTCTTTGTTTTCTTAGTCAATCCTTAGCGTTGAGGAGGGCCAACCGCTTTCATATACAGAATAATTTCGGTTCGTTTTAGGTTTTAACGTCGCTCCTTACTTGCAGTTAAAAAAACTTGTTTTTTTTATTTCATCTATATATAGAAGCCTGCTACGTACCGTGTGCCATTAGTTTATGCTACGTACCGTGTATATTAGTTTATATTGTTAAAAGTTACAAGAGAGAAGAAAGCATACAGAGAAAAAGGGAAAATATTTAATATTAACTTGATGATTAATAGATCATTTGAGCTAAAAGAAGCATTAGTGTTTTATTTAGAAAGTCTTATTTCCTACCGTTTGCATAATTTCAGTAGGGTATCGGCATTCACAATGGTTTGCTCGTAATTTACATTTAACGATATCTCTTTTTTAGGGTTACGATGTCAAGCGACAATAACAATGATTCTCAAATGTGTATTCCTGGAATGGGAGAAAATAAGCCCCGCCCACGTGTTCTTGGTACTTCCTTTTTTGGATACGTTCCAGATGCATTTAGTAACGATGGTCCTGATTTTCCTTCCGCAAAGGCAACAGTTTCATCAGCATCACCATTGGTAAGCTGCATTCAAACTCAAAGAACAGTATTTTAGCTATCAGCAGCTGATTATGAATATATAGTCAAATTTTAATGAATTTAACAATATAAACTAATATACCTGTTACCGGCTAGCATTTCTGCTACTATTTTATTGGCGTTTTTAAACCCTAAGTCATGAATAAATAATCGTCATATATCGGTAGTTTTATTTAATATATTACTGGATTTAACAATATGAACTAATATAGCTGTTACCGGCAGGCTACATTTTCTACCACTATCTTTTTGACGTTTTATATGGTAGTAATAGTTAATATGGTAGTTAATATGGTAGTTATATTGGTAGTAAGGAGCGACCCCGCTCAATAGTAACCAAAACTCTAAAAAATGAATTTTGATATCAATAGCTACATCAAAAGAATCGCATTTTGATGCTGATTTTAAATATATAAGTTTCATCAAGTTTAGTCTTACCCTTCAAAGGTTACGAGCCTGAGAAAATTTGCCTTATTTAAGAAAATAGGGGGAAACACCCCCTAAAAGTCGTAGAATCTTAACAAAAATCACACCATCAGATTCAGCGTATCAGAGAACCCTACTGTACAAATTCCAAGCTCTTATCTACAAAAATGTGGAATTTTGTATTTTTTGCAAGAAGACAAATCACGGATGTTTATTTTTTTTTTTTTTTTTTTTTTTTTTTCTTCCCAGGAGTCATCGTATCGACCAAATGGTCCTAGAATGTCACAAGAGGGCTCATTTTAACTGAAATGAAAAGTTCTAGTGCCCTTTATAAGTGACCAAAAAATTGGAGCGCATCTAGGCCCCCTCCCACGCTCATTTTTCCCAAAGTCAACGGATCAAAATTTTGAGATAGCCATGTTGTTCAGCTTAGTCAAAAACCATAATAACTATGTCTTTGGGGATGACTTACTCACCCACAATCCCTGGGGGAGGGGCTGCAAGTTACAAACTTTGACCAGTGTTTACATATAGTAATGGTTATTGGGAAGTGTACAGACGTTTTCAGGGGGATTTTATTTTGTTTGGGGGTGGGGCTGAGGGGAGTGGGCTATACTGGAGGATCTTTCCTTGGAGGAATCTGTCATGGGGAAAGAAAAATTCAATGAAAAGGGCGCAGGATTTTCTATCATTACTATAAGAAAACAATGAAAAATAAACATGAAAACGTTTTTTCAAATGAAAGAAAGGAGTTGCATTGAAACTTAAAACGAAAAGAGATTATTACGCATATGAGGGGTTCTAAAAATACTTTAGCATAAAGAGCGAGGTATTTAGGAGGAGATAAATACCTCGCTCTTTATGCTAAAGTATTTTTGGTAATTTCAACTATTTATTCTACGGCCTTTCTGATTCAGGGGTCATTCTTAAAGAATTAGGACAAAACTTACGATTTAGTGTAAAGAGCGAGGTATTAACGAGGGTAAAAACCCCCTCGTATACATAATAAAAATATAAGATTATGAAAGTTTGTTACGTAAGTTAATTCTTAAGTTACGTATATTTTTTACTAATAAAAACATTCGTTAAAAATTAAAAGTTCTAGTTGCCTTTTTAAGTAACCGAAAAATTGGAGGGCAACTAGGCCCCCTTCTCTACCCCTTATTTCTCAAAATCGTCTGATCAAAACTAAGAGAAAGCTATTTAGCCAAAAAAAGAATTAATATACAAATTTCATTTTAATAATTTATGTGCGGAGAGCCAAAACCAAACATGAATTAGTTCAAAACGTTCAGAAATTAAATAAAAAAAAACTATTTTTTTTTAGCTGAAAGTAAGGAGCGACATTAAAACTTAATACGAACAGAAATTACTCCGTATATGAAATGGGTTGTCCCCTCCGCAATCCCTCGCTCTTTACGCTAAAGTTGGACTCTTTGCCACAATTCTACTTTTTAAAACAATTAAAAGCTTTAGCGTAACGAGCGAGGGACTGCGGAGGGGACAACCCATTTCATATACGGAGTAATTTCTGTTCGTTTTAAGTTTTAATGTCGCTCCTTACTTTCAGCTAAAAAAATTAGTTTTTTATTTAATATATTAATGGACTGAAATACAAACTAGTGTACCTGTTATCGGATGGCTACCATTTTTAACCACTATCTTGTTGGCGTTGTTATGGCACTTGGTATTAACCAATTCGAATAAACCCGTTAATTCGAAAAAAAATGAGAAAATTGAACTATTTTTAACTTACGAACTGTTGATGAGATCTCAATGAAATTAGATGTTTAGAAAGATTTCGTGTCTCAGAGCTGCTATTTTAAATCCTGACTGGATATGGTGACATTGGGGGAGGGGAATTGGGAGGGGGAAACCTAAAATCTTGGAAAACACTTCCAATGAGTGGAGGGATCAGGATGAAACTTGGTGGGAAAAATAAGCACAAATCCTAGATACACGACTTGACATAACCGGAACGGATCCGGTCTCTTTGGGCTAGTTGGGGGGGGGGAGGGGGGTATTCTGAAAAATTAGAAATGATGAGGTATTTTTAACTTACAAACCGGTGATCGGATCTCAATGAAATTTGATATTTAGATGGATATCGTGTCTCAGAGCTATTATTTTAAATCCCGGATCTGGTGACATTGCGGGGGAGTTGGGAGGGGGAAACCTAAAACTTGGAAAACACTTAGAGTGGAGGGATCGGGATGAAACTTGGTGAGAAAAATAAGTACAAATCCTAGATACATGATTGACATAACCGAAACGGATCCGCTCTCTTTGGGGTAGTTGGGGGGGAAGGGGTTAATTCTGAAAATTTAGAAAAAATGAGGTATTTTTAACTTACGAACGGGTGATCGGATCTCAATGAAATTTGATATTTAGATTGATATCGTGTCTCAGAGCTCTTGTTTTAAATCCCGATCGGATCTGGTGACCTTGGGGGGGGGGGGAATCGGGAGGGGGAAACCTAAAACTTGGAAAACACTTAGAGTGGAGGGATAGGGATGAAACTTGGTGGGAAAAACAAACACAAGTCCTAGGTATATGATTGACATAACCGGAACGGATCCGCTCTCTTTGGGGTAGTTAGGGGGGGGGATAAATCTGAAAAATAAGGTATTTTTAACTTACGAACGGGTGATCCAAGCTCTTATTTTAAGTCCCGACCGGATTTGGTGACATTGGGGGAGTGTGGGGTGGGAGAACCTAAAATCATGGAAAACGCTTAGATTGGAGGGATCGGGATGAAACTTGCGGGGGGATAAGCGGAAGTCTTAGATATGTGATTTACATAATTGGAACGGATCCGCTCTATTGGGGGGGGGGGTTAATTCTGAAAAATTAGAAAAAATGACGTATTTTCAACTTACGAAGGAGTGATTGGATCTTCATGAAACTTCGTATTTAGAAGGACCTCGTGACCTAGATCTCTTATTTTAAATCTTAACCGAATCCAGCGTAATTGGGGGGGGGGGCAGTTGACGAGCACCAGAAATCTTAGAAAATACTTAAAGCGTAGAGATCAGGACGAAATTGGATGGGAAGAATAAAAACAGAAACGTGACTGATATAATCGGACTAGATCTGCTCTCTTTGGTATAGTTGGTTGGGGGGGGGTAATTCTGAAAATTGAGGTATTTGTAGCTTACGAAAGGGTGACCAGATCTTAATGAAATATGATATTTAGAAGGGTCTTGCGCTCTAAAGCTCCAATTTCAAATTCCGACCAGATCCTGTGACATTGGGGGAGTTGGAGGGGGAAACCGGAATTCTTGGAAAACGTGAAAATTGGGTATTTTTATTTTACGAATAGGTGATCGGATCTTAATGAAATTTGAGTTTTCGAAGGAATTCATGTCTCAGAGGTCTTATATCAAATCCCGACCGTATCTTTTGACATTGGGGGGAGTTGGGGGGGAATCTTGGAAAACACTTGGAGTGGAGAAATCGGGATGAAGCTTGGTGGATAGAATAAGCAAATGTCCGTGATACGTGATTGACGGAACCGTACTGGATTCGCTCTCTTTGGGGGAAGGGTTCAGTTATTTGGCGAGTTTAGTGCCAAATACCAAACTCCCGCATATAAGTGCTAGGACGATGAAAATTGGTAGGCGTGTCAGGGAGCTGCACAAATTTACTTGATAAAGTCGTTTGCCTAGATTCGACCATCTGGGGGCTAAAGGGAGAGGAAAAATTAGAAAAATCTAGGTATTTATAACATACGAGTGGGTGATCGGATCTTAATGAAGTTTGATATTTAGAAGGACATCGTGACTCAGAGCTCTTATTTTAAATCCTAACCGGCATTAAGCCTCTTATTTTCTTTTTAAATCAATCTATTGATTCATAGAATTTTGCTAAAGCTCATACCATATAATCTCTTAGCTCTTAGCTCTTCTCGCCTCGTCACAAGTGCCATATGAGCTCTTAGCTCTTGTTAAATCCTTCGTCAGGAATTAAGAATCGTCATTTATCGGTAGCTTTTTGTTGTTGTTTTTTTTTGGGGGGGGATCGATGGTAGATAGTTCCAAAGAGAAACCTACTTTATAACGATCTAAAATTAACTGACAATTTGTTTGACAACTGCAAAGTTTTCAACTTTTCAGAGCATGTTTAGTTTAATGGTATGCACTACCCTAATTTAGTTGCCAATTTTTTTTTTTTATCTGAAGATAAGAGCTTAACAGGGTAAAAACAAAACCAATAACTGGTGCATTATCTTGTTCCAACAAGTAATTTTCAAATAAATAAATATCAAATAAATAAATATGATTGGATCCAAAAAACATCCTACTGCAGAGGTGCTCAAAAAACAAAGGTAAACCAGAGTTTCCATTTTGTTCTTGCTGAAAATGGACGAAACTCAGAAAATTTTCTTAAAAATTCTGCCGACGTTTAGAAAAAATCGCTATTTAAAAGGATTTCAATATATCTGATGTAAAAAAAAAATATTTATCACAGGTTATAAGTTCATTAGTTCAAGTTTAAATTTTTATTTTTAACATTCACGATTATTAAACTAGCGTATTGGGAGGAGGCTGTTTGCTCTCCGGTTACTCTTGGTAAAAACAAAAGATCAAAGTTTTTGAATTTTTTTTTAAATTTGTTGAAAATTATCATTTTTTCAATAACCTTAAAATTTTGTCTAGACTTACTTGGGGGAAAGAGACCATGGGGGGCATGTAGCTTTAAAATAAAATAAAATGATTCCTGACCTGCTGGCCTAAGGCCTGACTCATTGGCGGGATCCCTGACCTTATGGCCATTGGCTTCACCTGTGGCTCTCACATGTCCCAATGGGTCATGGGCCTTTTATTTTCTGTCCCTGATTGTTGAAACAAAGGAGGAAAAAGCTATAAAATTGTGGTGACCTGAAATTGAACTAGTTTAAAGACTCTAAAAAGTTTAGTTTTTATTAACTTTAGAAATAATCAGTAACTGGTTTTTGCAATCTAGTCAATTTTAATGAATATTTGTTATAACTTCCAATATGCAATATTTTTACCAAGGAGAAGCATTTTGATAAGGCAACACTGAGTATAATTATGGATTTTCAAAATTTTCGCATGTGCAAACTATAAACAAAGAATTGTAAGTCGAATAATTCTTTCAATCCTTCGAGCTTTTTTTAAAGTATTTTAAACTATGGTAGATGACAAATGACAACACTGAGCTTGTACCTATGTATTACCCGGTCTGTAATAGGCTAAGATATTTAAAAATTCTTCGTTTTCCCAATATACACTTTTTCCTATTTTCTCCGTCACTTAAATATTTGGAAATTAAATTTCAAATTATTTTTGTCACACCTTGGATCGTATTCTGAATTGATTATGTTCTGAATAATATTCTGAATGATAAGAATTCGAAAAGGTTATGTTAAAAAATTATCTTTATTTCTAAGCTTAATTGCCAATTAACTAATATAAAAATAGGGAAGCACATTCAACTTTCCATTTGGAAAAGATTCGACTAGGTCTAATTACACACCAAAATGTTTTAACCCGGAAAGAGGGGTTACTTATTGGAATTTGGTGACGCTTCTAATCTGTATTTGAGGGTGATGATGATGATAATTTATTAAGTGATTAAACCTTTACAAGTGTTTCACTTCTAATATTCTACGAACTAACACTACAGGAAAAAAAGAAGAAGAAAAAAAAGGAAAAAAACTAGAATAAATGAAACTAATAAATGATACAATCAAAGGCAACAATCAGATATATACATATATATATATATATAATATATATATATATATATATATATATATATAAATATATATATATATATATATATATATATATATATATATATATCATTGATATTTCTAAAAATATATATCCATCAGAGCTTATTCTTGAACCTAGTCATGGCGCTGGTCATGAAGATCATTTCTTAGATTTAAGTATTAATATTTGGGATAATAATAAATTAAGTTTTAAAATGTATAATAAAACGGATGATTTTGATTTTGAAGTAATTAGTTTCCCATTCCCTGAAAGTAATATACACTCAAATATCACATATTCAGCGTTTTTCTCACAATTACTTCGTTATGCAAGGGTTTGTAGTAATTATATTGATTTTAAAAATAGATGTAAAATCTTAAGCCAAAAATTGATATCAAGAGGTTTTTCTGCAAATAAATTAACTTGGCAATTTTAAAAAATTTAGTTTTCATTATAACGAACTTTTAAATAAATTTCAAAAGAATTATCTGGAAATACTTAAAGAAATTTTCAACTAATTTTGGAGGTTCGAGAAATGATGTTGCAGCGCCATTTATTTTGAATTGTGTTTCTAATAGAGCGGATTTTTTTTTAAAAATTAGGCACATGGTAAAGATGAATTCTATAATTGTTTAGTTCATTCAGGTTTTTTGCAATGTGTTAATATTTGTGATTTGGTAAAATTTATCATATTTAGTTTACCTATTGTTGCCAAAAAGAGGGATATATTAACAGGATAAGCTGGTTTTGGTGTTACTTGGTTGTTTTACATTTGCTGTTTTTTTTTCTTTCATAGGCACGTATTTTGGGGGTGATACCTGACACAGGGATGCCATGGATATTCTGTGATAGCCACAACACTTGGCTGGGTAGAGAATTTAATGTATATATATATATATATATATATATATATATATATATATATATATATATATATATATATATATATATATGCTAGCTGTTGGTGGGGGCCCCCGCGCGCACGTAAGTCGTTACGATTTAGTTACGCTACATTAGTTACGCGCCATTGTAGTTGTGTCCCTGTGTCCCACCTGTGAATGTATATATATATATATATATATATATATATATATATATATATATATATATATATATATATATATATATATATATATATATATATATATATATATATATATATATATAGGTCTTTAAATATGTAAAACTTGCGAACAAACAACATTCTTCGCTGTCCCATTGTCTGTGCATATGAATAGATTGTCAGGTTTACCGACTCTTGAACACGCAACATATAATTGTCCATGGGAAAAAAAATCCGTATTCAGATCTATACCGCATTTTTCTAATGATATCCCTTGAGCTTTGTTGATGGTGATTGCTAATTGAATATTCACTGTGTCCCCGTCGTAAGTTATATATCCCCCCTGTCCCCCCGACGTCCCCGTTGTAGTTGTGTTCCTGTGTCCCGGTCGTCATTTATATTCCCTGTGTCCCGGTCGTCATTTTTGTCCCGGTGTCCCGGTCTGTAATTTCTCTTTGAGTGTCCTGGTCGTCATTTAGATTCCCTGTGTCCCGGTGTCCCGATCGTCATTACTGTCCCGTTGTCCCGGTCTGTAATTTCTCTTTGAGAGTCCCGGTCGTCATTTATATTCCCTGTGTCCTGGTCGTCATTTGTGTTCCAGTGTCCCGGTCTGTAGCGTCATAAAGTCTTCAATGGCTTCGGTGGTGCAGGCAGTTGATGAAGTTTAACTTTTCCTGAGGCGCAACATTCCCATTGTATCACCATTAAATTTCAAGGCATTGCAATAGGGACAAATTTTAGAAATAGTCCCGATTCGAACACATCTACTCGAGCTAAAATCATCGACTGGGCTGTACCTGAATGCCAAGCGAAAATTTGCACGTTACTCTTGAGAGGAATGAGAGGAAAATTTTCAAGTATAGTTGAAAATTTTGAAGTAAACTACTGTCAACCAGCGCGTGTTCCCCGGGGAGACCCTCGAACAAAGGTTGACTCTAATTGGGCAGTGTGTAGTGACATGCATGAGAGGTGTAGCATAAGTGGGAGACAGTAACAAGGGCAATCAAAGGGCAAGTAACAAGGGCAATCTTGACTTGATGCCCATTTAATTGGACAATCTGTCTTTGCTTTTTCTACAATTGGCCATGACTTGACTTTTCCCACAACTATTCCCTTGTCAATTCAAATTGTTTGTTTAGACCCTTATTTATCTAAGCAAAATGTATAGAACACAATTTTCATAGGATTACCCCTCGGCACCACTTGGTTTTTCATTGGTAGAATTTTCGACAATGACATGTAAATCTATAAATGTGGAAGTCAAACCTACGAAATAGTCTTCATAGGGATAAATGTGGAAATGAATATTTTCAGAGAGTGGTTGTTGCAGATAAAATTGTTCATAGTAACTATGTTTTACACTCATATGAACATTTTCTGCATTAATGAAATTAAATGATGAGGCGACTTAGGGATGAGCTTCTTTATGTGGTAAATATGCCATTTTTAGGAAAAGAAATCTATTTTCGATCTAACAATTTTTACTCTGTGTTTCTTTTTCTTGTTTTTCGAGAGGGATATGTTTATGCATCTGACCTGTCTAGAGACTAAAGAGTAATGAGATTTTTTTAACCTTTTTGACCCTTTCCCAGTTTGTCGTGATTTCAATCGCTCGCCGAGGGATCGCGTACTAGACCTGGGATTTTGTCAAACGCTTTCTTTCAAATCTTTTCCAGTACCTCAAACCTTTAGCTTAGAGGACACAAAATATGTGGCAACCAATGCAATGTGTTTTTTAGCCAGGGGTAGAGCAGAGAAAAACAAGTTAGAAAACCCATAAGTCATTTCACTATTGGATGGGTCGAAAATGCCTTGTAAGCACAAGTCAAGCCTTTTGTTATTGTAGAGGATCGCCTAATCAACTTCTTAATTTTAATCGACAGAGCTCCAAATAATAAGTGTTTACAGGAAAATGTTGGCTTACTGGAATTAGAACTTGCTACGCCAATCGGCGCATAAGGCAGCAACGATGCCAGTCCACGATGACCACTCTAGTGTCTTCGTCCGAAGTTCATCAAGGGTTTTTCTTAAGAGCGATGTGTCTTTTCTAGGCATGTAAAAGTTTAGCCTTCTGTCGTCCGTGGCTTTGAACTCCTGGAGGAATCCAACACGAAACATCCTGAGGCAGGTGGTTGCTATCCATCCTAACCATATGTCCCCAATATTGCTACCGACTTCTTATGACTTCATTAATAACAAATGGCTGTTTAGTCTTCTCTCTAATGAATTAGTTGGTAATTTTGTCCGTCCAGTTGATTTCGAAAATCCGTCAAAGACAATAATATTCAAAAACTTAAAATCAATTATCATTGTAAACAGTACTGGGGACAGAACGCATGTCTGTCGAATGCCTGTTTTAACTTTGAACCACTAAGTCAAGCCCCCCTCATCAGTTCGAACAGCAAACATTTGTTCATCATAAAATGCCATTATGATTCTGGCAGTTTTATCAGGAAAGCCTCTTTGGACTGAGTCAAAAGCCTTTAAGAAATTGATGAAAGCCACTGTAATTTCAGTCTGCTATTCATTTTATTTTTGAATATGCATTCCAAGGTTAAAGATCAAGTCAGCACTTGACCTACTTGGCCAAAAGCCAAGTTGTTCATCTCTGAGTAGGGCTTTAACTTTTGTTTTGATTCAAAAGTATTTAGCAGAGGACTTCGTTTCCTGCAGACTGTAGGGTGATACCACGCCACTTTTTGAAATCAGCAGTTCTACTCTTCTTAAATAGTTTCACCATAAGCCCTTTCTTCCAATCTGTGGGAATATCCCAAGTATATTGAAGGTGCTTTATATTTTAGTTGTGATTGTGTTCGTGAGTCATTTTTTGCTCAAGAACACGTAGAAGGGGACAATGGTATTACTAGCTTTCGATATCTCAACAAGGGATGCATAAAAAATACAATTGTCCGAAGAGAAGCCGGGTGGATAGTCTGCAAAAATAACACGTTCCATCCCACTGATGGCTCCAGCACTATTACCCTCGATTATGCTCGTCTAAAACCAAGAACTTCTCTCGGATTTTTAAGACCATTTCATTCTCGGTGGGAGAGCTAATGTATACCCTACCATGTTCCACTGAATAGTTAAATTGGAATTAGTCATTCTTACAAGCCGAGATTTTCTATTGATTGCACGACGCTAATCATTCTTGCTACCATATTCTTTGAATTTTAGGGTGAGATGCAGATATAAATCAGAATTAAGCGATTTTATCCATTCCTCTCACTCACCATACACTGGCCAGTTGTTTGTTCTACTCTTTTAACCTTACTCTTGACTTACCCTTTCACCGTTACTCACACAGGGTCATCCTATTTTATTTTTGTGTTTTGTTTTGATATTTGATTTCTTATATGTTTGACAGTTTTATTCTGTATTAAGGACAGTCAAGTGGGGTTTTTGACTGATACATTTGCAAAGGTTTTCATTTTTGTCACTGGCTACCTACTGTCCTTTCTTTCCTTTCTTCGCAATATTATGTTTTATCATAATTAGCCAGTTTTTGTCTCACAAAATTATATAGCATAAAAACGTCAAAGGATTTTCCAGCCATTTGTAATTCCCACGCGATAAACAGTAGTGAGACATTGCCGACAGATAAAGAAAGTTCTTAACCGCATTCGGCTTTTACCTGGGGCATTGTTTAGTCAGTTTACCTTCCAGGATATGATCCCCATGAAAACATACCCTCCCCGCATGGATCTGTCTACAAATAAGTGCTGATCTACGTCGGTGATCAACCCTATTTTTTGCTGATTATAAGAATTAAATCAATATCCAAATGAGGAGCTGAAAAATAAAACCCCTAATCCAACGCAAATTCCTCATAGAAATTATCGTGTTTTTACAGACAATATTAAACAACGACAATACATCACTTGCCTGGTATATTTTACAATAATCCTCCCCATTTTTACATCCGTCCTTGGTCCAAACTTTTTTTTTAGTAAATTCATATTCAGCAGTGGTGCTTTGACGATCTTGAGATGGATCATAAAACGCTACGATGGGTAGCGGTTTTCGCTCACGTAGCCTCGAGCAGGAACTGTAGGACTCATAAGGGTATATGCCCTTATACGTCAATAAATCATATATTTCATCATTTACAAAGCGGTATTTAAGCAGAGGGAAAATATTAAAATTGTTACTTCTCTGCACTTGAATTAATTGACTTAGTGATTTGGGGGAAAAAACTAAGGAAATCTTTAAAACGGATCTTGCTCAAGTACGCATTCCCACTTTCAATTGTTTCCCATTTGAATTCTAAGAGCAGCAACTTCTCGGACGATTTGGGTATGCTTTTATAAGAAAAAGAACCATCTACCCATGCGCCATCTACAACTTCACCTTTCTGAAAGTTTGCCAACGCTGGTAATATGAATTTCAGATCCTATTTGATTAGAAATTATTGTTTCTTAACGTTTAAGTTATATGATTTTTGTGCCAGTCCACGAAAGTTACCATCCCTTTTAAATTTGATTGCTTAAATTATCATAGTTGCGGACTGACGTTTCCTCACTACCCTCAAAAAATTTCCCCTTGCAAACCCAACACTTTTGTCTATTCTTAATTGCCAACTCGTCCTCCGGTGACAGAGTCACTGAATAATTTACGCTGCTCAGCCGTTAAATTGACGTATTAGCACTTTTAGTAGGTGCAACCATAGCTGCGCCCAAACAATCTTCCCTGTCCAGTATCTGAAGTACATCTACCAATCAAATGGTATTAATAGCATCTCTTTGAACATAGGCATAAGAGACTGCAACGGCTTCGTGTTCTTTAACACAATTTGATTACAATGGATCGCACACATCCGTGAGTTATCTTCAATGTCTAAATCCACCTTGTCGGTCTGAAAGGCCGAAGTTTGAAAGTTATTGAACTGTAAAATGGTATTGTCAACCGTCTTAACAGATTGGTACCCATGACGCTTTTGGTGCCTCCAGTGATATTTTAATATTAATTCAGTATGAAATTTAGACAGACGCATTGGACAATTAATGCATTCACTCCGATATGATCCTTTCACCTCAATTAAAACCCGACTAATGTTTATAATTGGAAAGGAATGTCCAATAAAATTGGGGTTTTTGGTGGGCTTGCGGAGAAGCTATACCCAGTGTTTCACCAATTCAATGGACGAACCCTCACTGAATATATAACCTTCTTTTTATCTTTAACTACCCCATCGTCAAATCCTGTATCGTACTGCAAAACTGTAACATCAATCTTTACATGTCCACTGGCCCACTCAAAAATGTCTCTCCCCTTAAGTCTTATAGGATATCAACCCTTTAAACAGTTAAATTCTAATTTAAGAAACTCTGTCCTCTCCCAATCCCCATTAACTGCCATAATTGTCCAAATATGTCTTACTAACACCCTTTTCCTTCCAAGATTTATGCCCTGCCATGAGGACTGAATACTTGAAACAATCTAGTCCTCTATCGAAACAAAAGTGTTTTACACCCTTACAACCCTGTAAATCCACATTATATATTATCAACTGATTCCTCCCGCTTCTTAAAATAAATTCCTCATTAAATTGTACCATTAACATCTAAAATTTCTATAAATAAAGCTATTGAACCACTTTCATTATAATTTTCTACCTTATTAAAAATAGTACCCTTCCTTTCCAAAAAAAAACTTTCAAAATAATTTAATTTCGGATAAAGTGTCTGTATGTCAGTTTGTCGGTGTTGCTGATAGAGCTCTCCGGACTTTTCATTAAAAACTAGTTTTTGAGCGATGGATGCTTTTATACTACTTCGTCCACCCCCTCTCGAGCTTGTTTTTCAAAAGGGCTCGAGTTTTTCCCACATGGGAGTGGACTATGTGAATCAGATATGTGTGAATACTACCAGTAATAAGGGTGTTAAAGGGGTCCCCAAACACAGCTCTAAAAACATAACATTACGTAAGGCGGTATCAGCTAAATGAAAATCTGCTAAAACTGGGGTTTAACCAGCACCACTTCGTCGTGCTCCTCTCGCTTCCAAATCCCTGAGGGAACTGATTGCTCTCTCTTGCCCTAGGAGCCTCTCGACCACTCTGGGTGGCACTTGATCAAGTAGATGGTTCAAAAATTCTGCTTGGAGGTCAATATCCCTCACTAAAGCGTTTAAATCAAAATTGGGATAAGCCACATTCATTGGGTTCATCCAGGCACTGAAACCCCTGTTGTTCACTTCCAACGGGGCCGGTACATAGACTATCGCTAAATCGCATTAGCGGCGACAATATTCGCGTCTCTGTGCGGCCTATATAGGCCCCTTGAGATGGCGATAAAGCCGTTAGGTGAACCTTGAAAATAATAGCAACTTATTGCCACTTTGAAACACTTTTGATTTCATCATGAAAAAGTTATATTAAGGTGAAAGACAATACACTATTAGTCTGTAATTTTTTGAGGGGCAGATTGACCACTCTGATATAGACAGACCACTACCACCTAAAATTTGCAAGCCAGAAATTGTTCCATATATAGGGGCAGAGTGGCTGTTTGGGCTTGGTGAGGACGTACTACCAGCTGAAGCCTCAACAGCCAGATATTACAGTATAAATAGGGGTAGAATGATCCCTATCTCCAACCCCAACCTTTTAAGTCCTGTTATTACATGGTCTTCGTAAAATTTTGTGTCTTAAGAAAATGGACCACCGAGAGACTGGTGCTAATGGTGTCCATTGTCACGGGTGGTGCTTGCTCCGTCCCCAAAGAAATCGGCCAGCAGCAGGTCGATCCAGGTAATATCATTTTGGGAACCTGAAAACAGAGTAAAAACTTATTTTTCCTTCACACGTATGGGTGTTAAAAAAATATTAATCTGGGGACCAGGATCCCAAAATCCTTCCCTCTTTCAGGAAGCAAACAAGGCCCTCGACAGCCTCTTTATTGAGCTGAACAGAATGTATCTATTCTATTTATTGAACGAGCAACATCCTAGTTATTCCCGTTATTAAGCCGAAAAGAATGTGCTACTTTAGCAGTAATGAATAATCTATTTTTAGGATGGGCAATATCATCATCTCCCTCCCACAGATAGCGAACATGGTCCCAAGCAAATTACAATTATTTCGCCCTTTGAAATGGTGCAGTTTTGTTATCCCGAACAAGGATACATATTAGGCTGAAAAACATTAAGTTTTTACCGCTGAAACATTAAACTTTTCAAGGAACATATATGATTTGCTAAAGATTTTACACTTACATGAAGGCTGGCAATATAGGTGTCACTTTGCGCAGAAGGTCCGGGAACTTCACTGCTATACGGTAAAGGTCTTGAGGGGCCAGAATTTTCACATCGCCTTGGCATCGCAGGTCTCAAAAGTGCCATAGGTGTTGAGAGGATAGCATTCTCACCGCTTTGTATTGGTGCCCCTGCCTCACAAACCTTTGGCTTCTTTGGGAGAGTAACCTCAGGATTTTTTCCTGAAATAGAAATTAAATATTACTTTTTCATGAAATAAAAACAGACACAATGAAAGTACGTTTTATTTTCATAGAAATATTTGATCATTTAGGAAAGTTGGAATTTAGTTTTCATAAAAAGGGCGTATATAGTTAAAATATACCTTGTTTTCTTAGAAACATGTGAGTATTTAAGAAACGTGGCATTTAGTTTTCAGAAATAACTCACCCCATTGCTCCCCACCCACCTCAACAGGGTTGTGCTTTGTAAAATACTGCTGGTTTTATTCATGATTTGAAAAAAAATCATGTTGACTTTTAATCACCGTCCCCATTGATCTCTGTCCAACTCTAGCCCTATGAAAAATCATCAAGGAGATGGCAATACACTTGACACTTTTCTTAAGCAATGCTCTAATGAAGGGAGAGGAAAGTGAAAAAGAAGAAATTCAATGTGGGTGATACTGTTCAAATCAGTCGAACTACTAATATTTTTGAAAAGGGGAACTACTTGTGGTCCCCGAACTTTTTAAAGTGTCTAGAATCGTAGACACTACACCCAAAATATATCTGGCTAGGTTATATCTGAATGAGGTTCTTGGTGGTTTTTATGATTATGTATAGCAAAAAGTTAAGAACCCTGGAATATGTATGATTGAAATGATGTTAAAGACTCGTTCTCCTAGGGGTAAGAGACAGTTGCTTATTCGTTGACTACGATACAACTCTGATTTTGATTATTTTTTTGTAATTTGTTGTTAACAGTTTAGTTTTTAATAAGTTTTTAATTATTAGGACTGTTTCTTTTTGCAAACAAGTTTTAAAACAAGGTTTTAATTACTTTGTGCAGTCTCTGTTGGATTTTGCTTATCACGCATACTGCCAAAAACTATTTAATTAAATTTAGGTTTATTAAAGGAACCTGTCCGTTCTACCACAGAAGCTAACTGGGAGGCGAAAATCTTCATTTTGAAATAATAAGGAGGGGATATATAAAATTCTAACTTCTCTAGGCTGTCGAAACGATATTTCAGGATTGTGGTTTCACAACGGGGTTGAAAAGCACAAATTGTCTTTTTACTGTGACAAATTTGTTTTGAGGCTTGCTATGGCATTGAGGCACAGAAATTGAGATCATTACTTTTTTGGCTGCCTGTTTTGGTTTTTTGGGTTTGCTTTTTTTACGAAGCAGGGTGTTTTTTACAACGTTTTTGTTTTTAGGGGATTTGTATAATAGAAAGTAAATGTGTGAGAAGTGTAAAAATTATTTATTTAAGTTTTGGATTTCGGTCAGCAAATGATGACCACTTTACTGCCTATTTTCATCTAATTCAAGCTCTAGAAACGTTAAACATTAATATAAAGGCCATACTCTTTAAACTTTAATAAAGGTTCGTATTTGTATATACTTAAAACTAAGTATATGAGGCAAAATACTCCTTCAAAGGTTGGAGTAATCACTTAAGAAAAATAGATTTTCAAAAAAAATGTTTATGAAAAAGAAAATGTTTGTGTGCTTATTTTTTCTATTTAGATGGTATGGATGGGTCTCTCAAATCTCAGTTTGAATAAGTGGAATGGCATTGATTTTTTCAAACATTTAAAATAAAAAGAAATGATAACAAAGGGAAATTCACAAAACTTGAAGTAACCATGGAAACAGAATATAACTGCATCATTACTTCAGAATTTCCTCACCTTCTCAACACCAGCAAGTCACAAAATATAGTCATTTTTATGGCACTTGGTATTAACCAAGTGACATATAGCAGTCGCCAATTCTGTCGGTCTGTCTGTCGGTCTGTCGGTCTGTCGGTCCCGGTTTTGCTACTTTAGGCACTTCCAGGTAAGCTAGGACGATGAAATTTGGCAAGCGTATCAGGGACCGGACCAGATTAAATTAGAAATAGTCGTTTTCCCGATTTGACCATCTGGGGAGGGGAGTGGGGGCCCGGTTAATTCGCAAAAAATAGAAAAAATGAAGTATTTTTAGCTTATCAGCGGGTGATTGGATCTTAATGAAATTTGATGTTTGGAATAATATTGTGTCTCAGAGCTCTTATTTTAAATCCCGACCGGATGTGATGGCATTGGGGGGAGTTGGAGGGGGAAAACCTAAAATCCCGGTTTTGCTACTTTAGGCACTTCCAGGTAAGCTAGGACGATGAAATTTGGCAAGCGTATCAGGGACTGGATCCAATTAAATTAGAAATAGTCGTTTTCCCGATTTGACCATCTGGGGGGGGGGGTAGGGGCCGGTTAATTCGGAAAAATAGAAAAAATGAAGTATTTTTGACTTATGAGCGGGTGATTGGATCTTAATGAAATTTGATGTTTGGAATGATATTGTGTCTCAGAGCTCTTATTTTAAATCCCGACTGGGTCTGATGACATTGGGGGGAGTTGGAGGGGGGAAACCTAAAATCCTGGAAAACACTTAGAGTAGAGGGAACGGGATGAAACTTGATGGGAAAAATAAGCGCAAGTCCCAGATACATGATTGACATAATCGGAACTGATTTGCTCTCTTTGGGGTAGTTGGGGGAGGGGAAGTAAGTCTTAAAAATTAGAAAAATGAGGTATTTTCAACTTACGAACGGGTGATCGGATCTCAATGAAATTTGATGTTTAGAAGGATATTGTGTCTTAGAGCTCTTATTTTAAATCCCGACCGGATCTGGTGATGGGGGCGGGGAGTTGGGAGGGGGAAACCTAAAACTTGGAAAACACTTAGAGTGGAGGGATCGGGATGAAACATGGTGGGAAAAATAAACACAAGTCCTAGATAGATGATTGACATAAACGGAACGGATCCGCTTTCTTTTGGGTAGTTTGGGGGGGGTATTTCTGAAAAAAAAATGAGGTATTTTTAACTTACGAACGGGTGATCGGATCTCAATGAAATTTGATATTTAGAAGGATTTCGTGGCTCAGAGCTCTTATTTTAAACCCGACCGGATCTGGTGACATTGGGGGGGGGGAGTTGGGAGGGAGAAACCTAAAAATTGGAAAACACTTAGAGTGGAGGGATCGGGATGAAACTTGGTGGAAAAAAACACTAGTCCTAGATACATGATTGACATAACCAGAACGGATCCGCTCTCTTTGGGGTAGTTGGGGGGGGAGGGGGGTATTCTGAAAAATTAGAAATGATGAGGTATTTTTAACTTACGAACGGGTGATTGGATCTCCATGAAATTTGATTTTTAGAAGGATATCGTGTCTCAAAGCTCTTATTTTAAATCCTGACCGGATCTGGTGACATTGGGGGAAGTTTGGGGTGGGGAGACCTAAAATGATGGGAAACGCTTAGATTGGAGGGATTGGGATGAAACTTGGTTGGAAAAATAAGCAGAAGTCTTGCATACGTAATTTACATAATTGGAACGGATCCGCTCAATTGCGGGGGGGGGGGGGGGGGTAATTCTAAAAAATAAGAAAAATGACGTATTTTTAACTTACGAAGGAGTGATCGGATCTTCATGAAACTTCATATTTAGAAGGACTTCGTAACTCCGATATCTTATTTTAAATCTCAACCGGATCAAGTGTAATAGGGGGGGGGGGCAGTTGGGGGGACCGGAAATTTTAGAAAATACTTAAAGCGGTGTGATCAGGATGAAACTGGATGGGAAGAATAGAAACCTGTCTAAGATACATGACTGACATAACTGGACCAGATCTGCTCTCTTTGGTGGAATTGGGGGGGGGGGGGTAAATTTGAAAATTGAGGTATTTGTAACTTACGAAAGGGTGACCAGATCTTAATGAAATTTGATATTTAGAAGGATCTTGTGCTTTAAAGTTCTAATTTCAAATTCCGACCAGATCCTTTGACATTCGGGGGATTTGGAGGGGGGAACCGGAATTCTTGGAAAACATGAAAATTGGAGTATTTATATCTTACGAATAGATGATCGGATCGTAATGAAATTTGATTTTTAGAAGGAATTCATGTCTCAGAGCTCTTATTTCAAATCCCGACCTGATCTTTTGACATTGTGGGGATTTGGAGGGGAAATCTTGGAAAAACACTTGGAGTGTAGGAATCGGGATGAAGCTTGGTAGATAGAATAAACAAATGTCCTTGATACGTGATTGACAGAATCGTACTGGATTCGCTCTCTTTGGGGGAGTTGGGGGGAGGGGTTCAGTGATTTGGCGAGTTCGGTGCTTCTGGACGTGCTAGGGCGATGAAAATTGGTAGGCGTGTCAGGGAGTTGCACAATTTGACTTGATAAAGTCGTTTTCCCAGATTCGACCATCTGGGGGGAAAAAGGGAGAGGAAAAATTAGAAAAAATTAGGTATTTATAACTTACGAGTGGGTGATCGGATCTTAATGAATTTTGATATTTAGAAGGACTTTGTGACTCAGGGCTCTTATTTTAAATCTTGACCGGCATTAAGCCTCTTATTTTCCTTTTTAAATCAATCTATTGATTCATAGAATTTTGTTAGAGCTCATACTATATGATCTCTTGGCTCTTAGCTCTTCTCGCCTCGTCACAAGTGCCATATGAGCTCTTAGCTCTTGTTTTGTGTGAGAGTTGCACATATTTGTTCATAAAATTTTGTAATCTGCTATATATACCACTGAGAATCAATATGCTTATATTGATCCATGCCATCCAGCCATATTTCCACTATTAGTTGTTTATAAATCAAAATTTTTACAGGAAAATTCTCTTACTTAATGCTAAATCTGAGTCAAATTTTAAAATTTAATTTTTCTGCTCACCAGACATATTGAGATTTAAATGTTTGAATTGAATATCTGAAAATATCCAGATTTAAAAAAAAGTAGTTAGAAACCTCCACAGCTTGAAACCCTGAGAATTTAAATCCCCGATCTATACCTGTCAAATACAAAGATAACGAAAACATGATTATTTGTTTTTAAGGAGTATTTCAACTCGTATACTTAGCTTGAAGGATATACCTACATGCCTCTTTATTATAGTTCCTATTTTTCTGACCATTTTGGTCTTTTTTCAAATATTTTAGGATGAAAAGAAGAGGGAATACTAACAAAGAGCTCTAAACTGACTGGACTCAAGGCTGACAGGACTGGCCATTACAAACATTCATTGAAATAATGAGGTAGACATCGACTATGTAATAGATATATATGGCAGGAATAGAATTAGAGGAATAAACTTTTTCTTACGAAATTATGAATTCCGCAATTTTAGCGCAATATATTGAACTTTAAAAAGCGGAAAGATACTCTACGTTGTTATGAAAAGTAAAATTTTGTTAGTAAATTTTTGAGATTTTGTCAAAGTTGACACTGTTTATTAAAACAGTATATTTAAAAAGAAACAGTGATTAGTTAATTCTTTATTGCCTATACAAAAAATCCTCGTTTTAAATGTCTTCTATGCATTTCTATCTTTTCGTTCTGTTCTTCTTTTTACACCTCGAGTAAACGATCAACTAAAATATCTAACCAAAAACACAAATCATTATAAAAATATTTTTTTTATTTTCAGGAATCTGATAAAAGAACAATATGCATTTTCACTCTTTTTCCATGAGGTGAGTCAATCCATTGTCCTCAATGTGCTTCATGGTTGCAATAAATCCATGTTGTAGTCTGGATGTATGCATAATATTCACTTTTGCTGAGAAGCATAATTGTTCTCCCGACTTAAATTTACTCTAAGATATAACTTATCTCCCAAATATCTCATCCTACTCATATGTTAGCCAACAATTCTTTCCAATTTCAACTGCTGCATTGGGAGTTCTTGTGTTCATATCGCTATTGTCAACTCCGTCAAGTTGCAGCAGTATCAAACCACTTGTTTTAAAACATTAGAATATTTTTCCAACTTGAAACAATGTAAACTCATCAAATGCTAATGTGAAACTCTGATACTAAGTAAGTCACCATTAAACTTTTATACCAATGATGATGTAATGGGTACCCTAAGCCTGGCCGCTTGTATCCAATGGCCCTTTAACTTAGAAATAACAGCTGGCAAGCATTTCCAAGAATCTTCTTATCATCTGGAAATTGTGATAACACCATATGTGTATAGACTACTACTACTACTACTAATAACTCACTGCAGCACCAAGCCGCCTGAGGCCAACACAGCTACGCACGCTCCTCCTCCAACCTAATCTATTTAAAGCCTCCCTCTTTACACCCTCCCAGGAAGTTCCCATTTCCTTTAAATCCTTATTTATGACATCCTCCCAACCCAGACAAGGACGACCTGCTTTCCGTGTAGCCCCAGACGGTTGGCCAAAAAGGACAATCTTCGGTAATCTGTCATCCTTCATCCGTAGAACGTGGCCTAGCCATCTCAACCTTTCTTTCATTATAGCCCCAGAAAGCGGGATTGAACCACACTTTTCGTACAACCTACTGTTTGAAATACGGTCAGTCAGCCGGGTACCCAGAACAATCCGTAGGCAATTTCTCTGGAAAACATCTAGTAAATTTTCATCTGCTTTTCGGAGTGTCCATGCTTCAGAGCCATATTTGACCACTGTCATCACTGTAGCTTCCAATATTCTAATCTTGGTTTGTAGGCTTATCTTTCTATTCTTCCAAACTTTTTTTAACTGTGAAAAAACACCCTGAGCTTTAGCTATTCTACTTTTAACATCTTCACTGCTCCCACCATCTTTACTAATAATACTACCAAGGTAACTGAAGCTCCCAACCTGATCAAACTTTTCGTTACCTAAGGTCACCTGTTCATCTTCACTTATTCCTAACCTTAGTGACTTAGTCTTCTTAACATTAATTTTCAAGCCTATTTTAGCACCCTGAACTCGTAAAACCTCTAAAAATTCATTCATTTTGCTCACACTTTCATCTAATATGCTTAAATCATCAGCATACTCTAAGTCCAGGAGCGTTCTTCCTCCCCATTTGATTCCATGGTCTCCAATTGCCTTTCCTGTGCTCCTTAAGACGAAGTCCATCAAAATGATCCATATAAAGGGGGATAGAACACAACCCTGCTTAACTCCTTATTTAATACAAAACCAGTTGCTAACCTCATTTCCTACCTTAACCGCAGCAGTATTATTCTCGTACATAGCGCAACTCACTTTAATGTATTTTTCTGGTATACCATATAACGATAAGACCTTTGTTAACGCTGTTCTATCAACAGAATCGAAAGCTTGCTCATAATCGATAAAACTAAGGACCAAAGGTGTTTGACAACGAAGGGACTTCTCAATTATTAACCTAAGAGTGAAAACATGGTCGACACATCCTCTACCTTTTCTAAAACCGCATTGTTCTTCCCTTAAAACTTTGTCTACAGCATGTCTCAGTCTAAAAAGTATCATATTACTCAGTAATTTGCTACCTACAGAGACCAGACTAATGCCTCGATAATTCCGACATTCACTCTTGTCACCTTTCTTATACAGTGGTTTAATTAAGGTTTTCCTAAAATCATTGGGTACTTCCCCTTTTTCAAAAATCATGTTCATAATCTTCAGTAGCTTATTCCTAACCTCAGAGCCACCATATTTAAGGAACTCATTAATCATACTATCAGCACCTGGGGCCTTATTATTTTTTAATCCTTCTAGTACTGTCGCTAATTCTTCCTCACTAAACAAATCTTCCTTCACATCCAAGGTATCACAAACTTTTTCATTTTCATCTATATCTTTTCCTGCAACTGTATCTCGGTTTAGCACATTCTCAAAATGTTCCACCCATCTTTCTTTAACTTTTTCCTTATCACTAATTGTGACCCCATTTCTATCTTTAACTGGGACTAGTCCGGATCGGCTACTCCCTTTCAATTTATTAACATGCCAGTATAATATTTTACTATTATGCCGTCTAGCCGCATCTTCCAGATCCTCAGCAATTTTATCCATCGCCTCCATTTCACATCTCCTTAGTTCATATTTTAATGCTTTCTCCACTTTCTTTACATTCCTTTTGTTTTCATACGACCTATCGCTCAGATAATTCTTATACAAACCCCTTCTACTCTCATATTAAACCTAAAGCTTTTTCACTAATATTCCTAGTTGCTGTCTTAGCACTCTTCCCTAGGACACCATCAGCAACTTCACAAATTGTTTTTCTGAAATTATTCCATCCATCTTCCACATTGTCAAATTTTAAACCCTCAAGTTTAGTACTCAACTGTTCCTGGAATTTTTTTCTCAAATTTTCATCCTGAAGTCTACCAACATCATAACTTCCCGGGAGGGAGTTACTCTTCCGAAATTTCAGCTTTAAATTAACCTTAGACACTACTAGATGGTGATCTTTACTTTTAACATCAATAACGGCACTCCTATACACCCTAGTATCTTGTATTGATCCTGCTAGTCTTCTGTTTACAATAACATAATCAATAAGGTTTGCTGTCTTACCATCACGTGAATACCATGTCAACTTATGGGCCATTTTGTGACCAAACACCGTATTGGTTATAACTAGATTGTTATACCTACAAAATTGCAAAAGCCTATAGCCATTACTGTTTTCTTTTCCTACACCAAAATTACCTAGGCTAGGATACCATCTATCCCTATTTCTACCAACCTGGGCATTAAAATCTCCTAGCAAAAACACCATATTTCTACCTGGTACCCTGTCTATTTGCTCCTGTAACTGTAAGTAAAATTCATCTGAGTCACTAGTATCTCCATCAGTTGGTTCAATGGGGGCATATACTACTATAACTGATACCCTAAACTTTTTAGTCATAAAATGAGCAATTAGTATTCTATTATTAATACCTTCCCAGCCTAAACAAGACTTAGCAGCTTCCTTATTCATCATGAGCCCTACTCCCTGTCTATGTACCCCATCCTTCCTTCCTGAGTAAACAAATTCTATGTCACCTAATTTCATGCTTCCTACCCCTGGGATATGAGTTTCTGAAACTCCTAATAAATCCAGTTCAAACCGTCTGAATTCGTCAGTCAAAATGTCGATGCGATAGTCAAGATAGCGCTTGTATCCATTGAATGATTTCATCGAGAAAATAGGCATACAATGTTACCAGAGAATGTTCAAAGACTCTCATAAAAAAAATTTTGCTGGATATGAGGGACTAGCAACTGCAATTGCACACAGGGATAGGGCCCGGTTAAACCCATTGAAGGGATACTACTCCCCATATGGCTCCTTGGCTCACAAATGTGGCCCATATGGCTCAACAAATGACTCCCTTGCCCTCTGGATGCAATCTTAGTCTAGACATGGCGTTAATAGACAAACAGTTGTCTGAGCATATGGTCAAGTTTGTGTGATCCTTGGAACAGTTGCAGTATATATATATATATATATATATATATATATATATATATATATATATATATATATATATATATATATATATATATAATATATATTTGTTCCAGTGAATCACTAAATTCTTTTTCGCTGAAAATGTGGAATCAGTTGCAGATTTGGATTTTTAGTAAATAAACTTCTTCCTCTTCTTGTTGGTTTGCTATGGAGAGGTTTTCGTATAATATGGGTTTTCGTATATTCTGCTATGGAGAGGCTATCGTATATTATGGAGAGGTTTTCGTACATGGGACGAATATTATTTTTTCAATTTTTTACAAATAATTTATTTTAATTTGTCACCAAACTTTCTTCATGATACGATATAGCTGATGTCCCGTCTTTTAAGTGAAATTCAATATTTGGGGTTTACGTCTATAATTTCAGGTAAATTTGTCTGGGCCAAGTCCTCTACCTGTTCCCATTGCAACAGAAACCTTGCCGGATGATATAAATCCTGACAGCACCAAGTTTGAAGCAAATTCAAGAGGAACAACCGAAGAAGCATTTAATGAAGTAAGTTGTCACTTCCCTTTTTCTTACAGTGTTTCTGAAATTGTGAAATGAGGATATCTAAGATTTTGAAGATCTTGAGTTAGATATTAGGCTATCAAACCTCCAAACATTGGCAGAATTATTAATAATGCTGTATTACAAAGTTCATATAGAAGAAATAATGAGCATTAAATATATTATATAGATATTTGTTCCAAAAAAGCCATAGAACCATGGCAAGTTATAACTGTGGATTTACCTTTGAAAATAAGAACCTCCTTATAATAAATTCCAAGTTCTAAAACACAATCTTAGTCTAAGTGTAAATTGATGGGTGTCACGTAAATTGAAGAGTTAATGGAGTGGTAAAATAAATTATTAGGTATAATATATGTCCCTATGAGATTTGAATTAACCTAAGCCTTTGTCTTTTTTCAGTATAACTGAGAAATTTTTTTAGCAAAAACAGAAAGCTATTCCATTATCTCTTGTGAAAAGTTTAGGCCACAGACAAAATATATGTAACACAGACGTCCAACTGAAATCAAACAGTTCGTGGTAACGAACTCTAAAAAAATTGAATTTTGATATCAATAGCTACATCGAAAGAATCGCATTTTAATGCTGATTTTAAATATATAAGTTTCATCAAGTTTAGTCTTAGCCATCAAAAGTTACGAGCCTGAGAAAATTTGCCTTATTTAGGAAAATAGGGGGAAACACCCCCTAAAAGTCGTAGGATCTTAACGAAAATGACACCATCGGATTCAGCGTATCAGAGAACCCTACTGTAGAAGTTTCAAGCTCCTATCTACAAAAATGTGGAATTTTGCATTTTTTGCCAGAAGACAAATCACGGGTGCGTGTTTATTTGTTTGTTTTTTTTTTTTTTTTTTTTTTTTCCCCAGGGGTCATCGTATCGACCAAGTGGTCCTAGAATGTCGCAAGAGGGCTCATTCTAGCGGAAATGAAAAGTTCTAGTGCCCTTTTTAAGTGACCAAAAAAATTGGAGGGCATCTAGGCCCCCTCCCACGCTCATTTTTTCCCAAAGTCAACGGATCAAAATTTTGAGATAGACATTTTGTTTAGCATAGTCGAAAATCATAATAACTATGTTTTTGGGGATGACTTACTCCCCCACAGTCCCTGGGGGAGGGGTTGCAAGTTACAAACTTCAACCAGTGTTTACATATAATAATGGTTATTGGGATGTGTGCAGACGTTTTCAGGTTTTTTTTTGGTTTTGGGGGTAGGGTTGAGGGAGGGGGCTATGTGGGAGGATCTTTCCTTGGAGAAATATGCCATGGGGGAAAAAATTCAATGAAAAGGGCGCAGGACGAATGTGGTCACGTTAGAAAAAAACGTCAAATTAAGAGCTTAACATACAATGCTGGGTGTTCGGAGCCTCTCTATTATGGAGTATAATTTGAAAATAACACAACTATACGAGCGATAAAACATATATACCACAACCATAACTCAACTAACGAAAGAACTGCTAAGAGATAACACAACTATAAAGCGAAAACAGGTGAAAACTAACGGGAAAATAAACGAACTAAGAGGTGGAAGGGGCCCAGAGAAAAAATATAATCCTTTTTCAATTTTGAGCCTAACTTCCGCAAAGGAGTAATAATGTCAGAAGCCCCGAAATACCGAATTATTTTCTTTTCAAACAGTTCGTGGTAAGGAACTGTAGTAAGGGGCGACCCGGCTCAATAGTAAACGAAATTCTAAAAAACTGAATTTTGATGCTAAAAGATACATCAAAAGAATCGAATTTTTACGCTGATTCTAAATATATAAGTTTCAATTAATTTAGTCTTTGTCATCAAAAGTTACGAGCCTGAGAAAATTTGTCCTATTTTGGAAAAAAGGGGGAAACATCCCCTAAAAGTCATAGAATCTTAACGAAAATCACACTATCGCATTCGGTATATCAGAGAACTCTATAGCAAAAATTTCAAGCTCCTATCTAAAAAAGTGGAATTTTGTATTTCTTGCCAGAAGACAAATCACGGGTGCGTGTTTATTTGTTTTTTTTTTCCCAGGGGTCATCTTATCGACCAAGTGGTCCTAGAATGTCGCGAGAGGGCTCATTCTAACGGAAATGAAAAGTTCTAGTGTCCTTTTTAAGTGACCAAAAAAATTGGAGGGCAAATGGGCCCCCTCCCATGCTCATTTTTTTCCAAAAGTCAACAGATTAAAATTTTAAGATAGCCATTTTGTTCAGCATAGTCGAAAACCATAATAACTATGTCTTTGGGAATGACTTACTCCCCCACAATCCCTAAGGGAGGGGCTGCAAGTTACAAACTTTGACCAATGTTTACATATAGTAATGGTTATTGGGAAGTGTACAGACGTTTTCATGGGGATTTTTTGGTTTGGGGGGTGGGGTTGATGGGAGAGGGCTTTGTGGGAGGATCTTTCCTTTGAGGAATATGTCATGGGGGAAGAAAAATTCAATGAAAAGGGCGCAGGATTTTCTAGCATTACTATAAAAAAACAATGAAAAAATAAACATGAAAACATTTTTTCAAATGAAAGTAAGGAATAGCATTGAAATTTAAAACGAACAGAGATTATTACGCATATGAGGGGTTCTAAAAATACTTTAGCATAAAGAGCAAGGTATTTAGGAGGAGATAAATACCTCGCTCTTTATGCAAAAATATTTTTAGTGATTTCAACTATTTATTCTACGGCCTTTTTTATTCAGGGGTCATTCTTAAAGAATTGGGACAAAACTTACGATTTAGTGTAAAGAGCGAGGTATTAACGAGGGTACAAACCCCCTCGTACACATAATAAAAATATAAGAATATAAAAGTTTGTTACGTAAGTTAATTCTTAAGTTACGTATATTTTTTGCTAATAAAAACGTTCGTTGAATATTAAAAGTTCTAGTAGCCTTTTTAAGTAACCGAAAAATTGGAGGGCAGCTAGGCCTCCTTCCCCACCCCTTATTTCTCAAAATCGTCTGATCAAAACTAAGAGAAAGCCATTTAGCCAAAAAAAAAAAATTAATATACTAATTTCATTTCAATAATTTATGTGCGGAGAGCCAAAATCAAACATGCATTAATTCAAAAACGTTCAGAAATTAAATAAAAAAAACTAGTTTTTTTAACTGAAAGTAAGGAGCGACATTAGAACTTAAAACGAACAGAAATTACTCCGTATATGAAATGGGTTGTCCCCTCCGCAGTCCCACGCTCTTTACGCTAAAGTTTTTAATTGTTTTAAAAAGTAGAATTGTGGCAAAGAGTCAAACTTTAGCGTAAAGAGCGTGGGACTGCGGAGGGGACAACCCATTTCATATACGGAGTAATTTCTGTTCGTTTTAAGTTCTAATGTCGCTCCTTACTTTCAGTTAAAAAAACTAGTTTTTTTTTTATTTAATAATTTAAAGGTACCTATCAATTCGGCGCTTATGCTCGTCTAACTTCGGTTTTTTAGGCTTCTAGCATGCATGAACGTCATCATAAGTAGCCTAAATGTACCTGGATACTCGATTTTTTTACCATTGGAACATAGGGTACATATACATCTGTAACATATATTTTTTGTATGTGATTTTGCCTGAGAAATTTGTATTCTGTGGGATTTTCTGAATAGGCCATTCGGGAAAATTTTCTGAAGTTCAGGCGATATAAACCCTAGGACACTTTACTATAAACCATAATTAGCCCATAAACCCGTTAATAAAGTAATTTAAAAAATGATGTAACTTGCTAGAAAGTAATTAATTTTTTTTGGTGGGGGATGGACAGGGGAAGGGTCTTTGAGTGTGGTATAGAGCAATTTTTTTTTTGGGGGGGGGGGGTGAATAATGTGTTGATTGTTCAAATGAGAAAGGCTGATTTGAAGTTTGAGTTGATAATGGTTATGTTGTGATTTGTTGTGGAATAGAAATTACTACTTGTTACTGCTGTGTGTCTACAAAACTGTGAAGTTTTTGTTAGTGCGGCAGCATTTTTTAGAAGATGTGTTTTGGTTTTATATCTGAAGAAAAATAAAATTCTTTATTCGTAATAAAGTAAAACAATAAACTTAAGTTTAAAATATGCCTACAAAATAAGCCTTTGAGCTTATATGAAATAGAATAACTTTTTATTTCCGCAACTCAAGATACATTCTTGAATAATGCTAAACAAAAGCTAAATATGCGCTCACGTTTTGTTTATTGGGTTGTTAGATGGATATATGTCTATATTTTCAATGAAAAAGCAACTCAATAACACATACAATAAGAGAGCCCACAAAGACTCTATGGCCCGTAAAGCAAGAGGATCACGAAATAAAACATTCACATATTAAACTATTAATCAATTAAGCATATAAGTTCAAAAATATCTAATGACAAAATAGAAGAAAAAAGGAAAAAAAGAATGAGAAGAAGTGACAGAAGGAAAGAGATTTCATTCAAAAACCAATATCCATAGCTGAAAATAGGCAAGCCGGATTCCACAAATGTGGCAAAAAGAAAAAAAATGCATTAAGAAAAGCTGAAAATTATCCACCATAAAATCAAAAGGAAATCACTCGCCAGGGTATTTTTTAACCATTAAATATTTTCTATGACCAAATAAAAAATAAAAATAAATTGCTACACTTATAAAAAAAACGCTTAAAAAAACATCCAAAATATTAAAACGAAAAAACGTAATATGATAAACAAATAAAAACTATCATCAACAATTTATGAATTAAAAATAATTTTAAAAATCAGCTATGAGACATTTGAATATGCAAAAGGAGTGACAAATATTATCAATTAGAGTTGCTGTTGTTTCAGTTACCCAAATAAGTATAAGGGTCGTTGGCAGCATACTATAAGAAAGGATTAAAGCGAGAAACTCTATTGACACAGAAGATCATCCAGAACACTTAAGTTAAAATCACTCATAACAACCTTATTACATGGCTGGTTATGAACAAATTCCATTGTTTCATTAAGAATATTTAAGAAGTCTAGGACAGAACCGCTGGGAGCCCGATAAACCCCACCATTAAGCAACTTTTTTGCTGAGACGGATGTTTCGACTAAAAGTGATTCGAAAACTCCTTCACATTCTAAGAAAGGTTTCTGCGAATGCAATATGCCAGTTTATTAAACACATAAAGAGCAAGACCCGGTTCATTCACTCAGAACAATAACCAGGCAAATCGAAACGTGATTCATTAGAACTATCCAAAAAAGTCACACAGACCAACAACTTGTGGCTGCAAATCATCCTTTAGAATCTTAAGCTGCTCTAAGGAAGAGAATAGTCCTTGAGTATTGAGCTGAAACGCCGGCATTCCCTCATCCCCTCAGCACACTCAAAATCTGTTACGTAGTTACTGTTTAGATGAGAAAAACAAGTTAGATCAGTCATATTATCACTACTCAAAATCGTATTATTTAATAAGCTTTCAACATCAAGCTGTTTTTTTTTTTTTTTTTTTTTTTAGAGTAGACAGTCGGTTTAATAGAACGGTGGAATAGCCTTGACCTTTCTAATTATATAGTCGATGAGAACACGATTCCCAATTAAAAACTGAAACTTGAACTTTAAAAGGATTGGAAAGAAAAAACGCACTGGGATTTGAAGACATAGAAATGAATAGAAAAGAGAATAAGAAACAAAATAAAGACTGCCAACTATGCAACTGGAACATAAATAACTAATGCAACATACTTTTAATAGTCACAGGAAAAAAAGCTGGGATATTAAATAATACCACAAAACATATCAAAAACAGCAGCCATATGGAATATTGCTTCGTCAGCTTTCTCCTGAGCCCAACCCCGCCTGGCCAGAGTCGATGAGAATACGGTTCATAGTTAAAATCTGAAACTTGAGCATAAGCTAAATGGAATTAAAAAAATAACACTGGGTTTTGAAGACATAGGAATGAGTGGAAAGGAGAGTAAGAAACAAAATAAAGACTGCCAACTATGCATCTGAAACATAAATAACTCATGCAACACACTTTTAATGGTCACAGGAAACACAAGTTGAGATTTGGAATAATACCAAAAAACAGACATTAACACATTAAACCACAGAACACAGAGCAACAAAGGAAGAAAGGGAAGAAAAATACTACATAGATAATAATCGTGGGCTGTCATTCGAGAAATGGTCCGCTCCAGTAAAAGTTTTCTGAGTTCAATATAGATCCTGAGCTCGAACACTTGTTCTATTTGAAAACTTGTGAGAAAGCTATAGTAAAAAATTTATATCTAAAATGGCTTTAGCATGGTACCTTCAACATTTAATAGGAACTAGACCCCGAAGCCGTGCCAAAAGGAATGTCAGTGGCGGCGGACACAATAACGCCGCCGATGATGAGTCGGTGACGATGTAATCACTCAAAACGCCAGTGGCGTTTTTTGGCGCCGCATTACAAAAAATTATCGGCAGTATGCCATCAATTGATGGGCATTTGTTCATTTTTTTAATTTTTTGGCCACTTTTAATAAGTTTTGAAAACAAAAGTGGTATCAGTTTTTATTGGAATTCGGTCCACATTTTCTTTTGAGCTTCATTACCATGACTGAACCTCGAATAAAATAAGAACGAAATATCAATCTTAAATTCTCATAAAAGCTTCTACTAACCCAAATGATCGACAGCGAGACCTTGAACTGCCTGATATTTGAATTAATCCGGCATAATAGGTAATTTAAAATCTAATCTAAATTAAGCTCTAAAATTTAAATTAAACAAATTTATTTACACCATAAATCCATGGCTAATTAATGAAACCTTGATGGAATCTGGTGTTTATATCTTACTTCATATCTGAATTTTCTGGTCTTGTAACCTGTATTCCGTTTCTTTGACTACCCTACCCCTCGGCCCCTCACTCTTAGCACTACAGAAGCTATTATTTCTTATTGCTTTAAGATTGAATCCTCTCAGCTAAGAGTGATATAGTAAAAGTTTTAAAATGAAACATTTCATCCGGCTCCTTTGAGAACTAAAGAGCTTAATTAGTCTCCTTCTCATGTCAGTAATTAAGGCACCACGGTTGTGGACGTGCTTGAACACGGTGGGTAAAACGATCAAAGGTTTACTTTAGCATATAGGATTTAATTTTGGAATTTTTTTTTACCTAGCCAATTTCTAGAAAACTTAAGATGTTTTCCTTTAAGAACAGTTTGTTTCCAGGTGTTAGAAGAAAGAGAAGCAACATTTTGCAAAGAAAAACACTTTATATCATCAGATTTTTAAATGTGGCTTTAACTTTCAGGATTTAATTTGAATTAAGTTTTAAATCCCTCTTTAGTCAATTCTCACGCTTTTTGTTAGTTTAAGGAGGCAGAATAAGAAATTCAAAACACTTTGCTTGGAATAAACTTTATCGCATTCCTTTAAAGCTTTGACAAGCTTGCAGTTATCATGTATGATAATAAGCTTCTTTATACGGTGTGGGGCCAACATAGAACTGAGTAGTACAGAGCATAGAGCTTAGCAGCAGCATTCAGTCCTGCACCATTGAAAATCATTTTTGCTGCGGCACTTGTTCCCGGCAACGATACAACTTTTCTTGCCAAAGCTGTAATCCATGGCAGCTGAGTAGAATATCTTTTCCAGAAGGCAATAGCTCGATTGATTGTATCAACTGGGACATGATCTTTTGATATCCTGGCATTGGCTGTCAAGCCCAGATATAAATCTTCTTGACGCCAAAAAAAATAAGCATTTTCATCCTGTTCTGCATTATCATTCATTCTGACACATTATTTGATCGAGCAGCCTCTTCTTTCATGCATGATCATGAGCAGATTTAGGGTTGCTTCTCTTGTGACAAAAACCACTAGCCACATTCAGACAACTGATTGGGGTAGCTGATCCACTGACGGTGCCAAAGATGACAACCTCTTCTTCAGGCCTTTCGATGGCCCTCTCCTCTTTGAAAAAAGAATGTCTACTGCACTAAAATGTTCAGTACAAGTTGTAGCGGAGGGACCTGAAGCGTGGATTAGTAGTGTAGGGGATCCATCTACGGAACTTTAACCCTTACTTGGGAGCTAAACCTTGCCATGCTAAACTAGAGCATTAACCTACTTACATAACCATACTAAAAGAGAGATACCTCATTAGCAAAACCGGTTTTCCTAGTAACTAGATCCGGTAAATGACCTAGATATTCCTGTTAGGACATGATTAACACATTTCAACCTTCACGTGTCAATTGATTCAAGAACAGAAAGGTGATGACCACCTAAGTAAAGCATTTTATTTGATTTCAAATTGGACTAATAGAATTTATGATATAATATTAATATCAAATGCATAGTGTAACCGCCTATATCGTCATGTTCATGGGAATGAGTGCTTGTATCAGCACTTCTTTTAGAGGGAACTTATCGTAATCCATTTTTAACCTCCAAGGGCCCCAATGCCACTCTTCCACTTTTTGACACCTCTCTCTTTTTTTATTAAATAAAAAAACAAGTTTTTTAGCTGAAAGTAAGGAGCGACATTAAAACTTAAAACGAACAGAAATTACTTCGTATATGAAAGGGGCTGCTTCCTCATCAACGCCCCGCTCTTTATGCTAAAGTTCGACTCTTTTTCTCAACTCTGCTTTTTAAAACAGTAAAAAAAACTTTAACGTAAAGAGCGGGGCGTTGATGAGGAAGCAGCCCCTTTCATATGCGAAGTAATTTCTGTTCGTTTTAAGTTTTAATGTCGCTCCTTACTTTCAGCTAAAAATACTTGTTTTTTTATTTAATTTCTGAACGTTTTTGAATCAATACATGTTTTGATTTTGGCTCTCCGCAGAGGAATAATTAACACGAAATTTGCAAGGTTATTATTTTTTTTTTGGCTAAATGGCTTTCTCATAGTTTTGATCGAATGATTTTGAGAAAAAGGGAACGGTGGAGGAAGCCTAGTTGCCCTGCGATTTTTTGGCTACTCAAAAAGGCAACTAGAATTTTTAATTTTTTACGAATGTTTATTAGTAAAAGATAAACGTAACTTATAAATTAGCTTACGTAACGAACTTTTGTAATCTCATGTTTTTATTACATATATGAGAGGTTCACCCACTCGTCAGTACCTCGCTCTTTACACTAAAGATTAAATTTTGTCCCAATTCATTAAGAATGACCCCTGAATCACAAAAGCCGTAGAATAAATAGTTGAAATCACTAAAAATACTTTAGCGTAAAGAGCGAGATATTAGTAGGAGGTGAGCCCCTCATATGCGTAATAATTTCTGTTCGTTTTAAGTTTTGATGCTGCTCCTTACTTCTAGTTGAAAAAACTTTTCATATTTATTTTTTCATTGCTTTTTTTAAATAATGCTAAAAAATCCTGCGCTCCCTTCATGGAAATTTTCTTCCACCATGAAAAATTCCTCGATGGAAAGTTCCCCCAACATATCCCCCTGAAAACGTCTGTGCACTTCCCAATAAGCATTACTATATGTAAGCACTGGTCAAAGTTTGTAACTTGTAGCCCCTCCCAGGGGAACTGTGGAGCAGTACGTCATCCCCAAAGACATAGTTATAAGGTTTTTCAACCACGCTTAATTTTTATCCGTTAAAGGTTTTTCAACCACGCTGAATAAAATGGCTATCTCAGAATTTTGATCCGTTGACTTTGGGAAAACAATTAGCGTGCGAGGGGCCTAGCTGCCCTCCAATTTTTTGGTTACTTAAAAATGACACTAGAACTTTTCATTTAAGTTAGAATGAGCCCTCTCGCAAGATTCTAGGACCACTGGGTCGATACGATCACCCCTGGGAAAAAAACAAACAAACAAATAAACACGCATCCGTGATCTGCCTTCTGGCAAAAAATACAAAATTCCACATTTTTGTAGATAGGAGCTTGAAACTTCTACAATAGGGTTCTCTGATACGCTGAATCTGATGGTGTGATTTTTGTTGAGATTCCATGACTTTTAGGGGGCGTTTTCCCCTATTTTCTAAATAAGGCAAATTTTCTCAAGCTCGTAACTTTTGATGGGTAAGACCAAACTTGATGAAACTTATATATTTAAAATCAGTATTAAAATGCGATTCTTTTGATGTAGCTATTGGTATCAAAATTCCATTTTTTAGAGTTTTGGTCACTATTCAGCCGGGTCGCTCCTTACTACAGTTCGTTACCACGAATGTTTGACTTGTTTTATAAGTTTAATTTTTTCACCTTTATTTCTTTTACTTAGAAATTTCAGTCAACTTTTTTTATGTCTCAAAATGATATAAAATATACTTAAAACAAATAAATTCCCTCGTGATATTTTCAAAATATGAAATGAAGATGATATAGATATATTAGTCGTGATTTTTCCTACTAGAAAATAATTTTGTAGTGACATCTTTTTTTGAATTAGAATTTTTTTGGACTAATTTTTTATTGAAATTTTTTAAGGTTTTAAAACTACATAAAATATGCTTCAAACAAAAAAATCACTTGTGATATTTTAGAAGTACGAAATCAACCTGATATTGATATGTTAGTCGTGATATATTTGTAGTGACAATTTTTTTTTTTTACTTTTTTTAGAAGAGTGCCATATGATAATAGGTTATGATATTGAAAAAAATTCAGCCAGGTGTTTCCAAATCTTTCTCTCTCTCTCTCTCTTTGTTTGTTTCTCTCTCTCTCTCTCTCTTGTCTCTGTTTGTGTGTTAATTTTTGATATTACCACGTAAAGTGCACACTCTTCCTGTTTAGCTTCCTCAGATTTCTCCAGGTACCCATTTAGAACTGGTTTGACTCTGACTGAGCTTAAAGATTAACGCCACTGACCCCCATCCCAAATCAAACAATTAGGTACACTAGGATTTGAACCCTCGTCCTCTTGGACAAAGGATCGTAAATCCAGCGCATCAGTCCACTCGGCTAGGACGGTTAGCATCACGATTGACATGTCAATACCAGCTTCATTTAATATTTCAAAATATTACAAGTGAATTTTTCTTTTGTTTTAAGTATATTTTATGTCATTTTAAGACATGAAAAAAAGTTAAAGAAATTTCTAAGAAAAAACTTAGTTAATAAGATTTAAACTTAAAGAAAAGTACAAGAAAAGGAGGGTAAAATTTGAGGGGGGGTATTGGGCTCCTTAGAGGTAGGACATGGATGACCATAAGTTTTCCTCTAAAGGAAGTGTTGGTATAAGCACTCATACCCATGAATGTGATGATACAAGCGGTTACAGTGTTCATATGATATAGATGCTGTTAAGTAATGTTCAACATTATATCATAAATTCTACTAGTCTAGTTTGAAATCAAATAAATGGTTCACTTAATTGGTCACCACCTTTCTGTACTTGAATCAATTGACATGTGAATATTGAATATATGTTAATCATGTTCCAACAGGAATATGTAGGTCATTCACCGGATCTAGTTGCTAGGAAAAACTGGTTATTCTAATGAGGCATCTCACTTTAAGTATTGTTATTTATGTAGGTCAATGCTTTATTTGAGTATAGGCAAGCTTTAGTGCATTAAAAAGGTTGTAAGTTCCGTAGCTGGATCCCCTACACTACTTTGTTTGCACAAAGTCGCTTCACGTAATATGTTATAAATCCCTTGGGAAGTAAAATTCAAACTTGTCTTCCACATTTTCTTTCAGAAGCAAAATACTGCTGCTATCATTATATTGCTCTTTAAGGTGACATTTTAGGAGGCCCTTTATGATCAGAGCAACATTCAGGATCGGAAATAATTCTCTCTCAATAGCCTCGATTCTAGTAGAAAAATTTGGTTGTAGAGAGCAAAGGTCACGCGTTAGTTCATAATAATCAACATCTAGAAGCTTGCAAACAAGGCCAGATTTCCCAATTCTACACAAAACCCTTCCCAGAGGGCCTTCGCATTGAATAATACTTTGCATCATACTATATGTTACATTTCATCTTGTGGTCAAATCCCGTTCTAGGCGCCTGTATTGTTCATATTTTGGTAACATAGGAGGCAGATCATCAGCAACCTGCTCAATGGGCAACTGAGCATCAGCATCAAGAACCTCATTTAAATCACAAGGAATTCATTGCTATTTTATATTTAATTTGTTTTTGAGAAGGTTGTTAGGAAGACAAAGAATGTGCATATAAGTTTAGTTCTTCCACTTTGCCCATGCTTCTATGTACATACGTATAACATAATTTTGGGTGGGAAGGGGGGTATTACTTAAAATTTTTATCACTTTGCTTTCTGGCCTTTGTAGAATAGATGCATTTTTCATTTTAATTAGACAATATTACAGTGCAACAAAGAGGACCAAGTAGATATCTAAAGTCCATCGTTGACGAGTAGATTCAAAAACATATTGATAGGATCCGAATTTTTACATGTACTGTTAGATAGCAAACTTTGTTTTATATATCCCTCTAAATAATCTCCGAAATAATTCAGCGCTTGAAATTTTAGGCGGCGCATCGGCGTGCTGAAGCCTTTTCGGCAGCGGCACGGTAAAAGATTTTTGGCGGCGCGTTTTTCACCGTCCTAACAAAATTTTAAGTTAACCATTTTACTAACAATTTTATTGAGCGAGCTAAAAAAAAAAATAGCGTACATTGACTGCAAATTTCTCTAACATACCTAATTGTTGTTAGAAAAAATTATCGGATAATTCTTAAGAAATTCTAAAAGATGAGAAAACCTTAAGGACGAGCATTTTTTTTTCTCAGCTTGTATTTATTTGCTTTTTCTTCCCAGTTGATCCATTTATCAGAATCGTTAATCAATAACTGCTTTTGTTTTTACACGCTAGTAGGAAATTGCTAACTAATATTGTATTTAGTATTTTTTTTTTCAAGTAAACGACGAAATCTCTAAAATCAAGTTTAATGAAAATGTATACCAAAATGAAAAATATTTCCAAGTTCTATGCCTTGTATATAGAAAATGCAAAAAGTACATTTGCGGGTTTCTGCATTATGACACATTTCATTATAAATTTCAATTGAGCTATCCGCTATGCAATAGTTTTTTATTGTAAAAAATCGTGTTTCAAAATGTTTGACTGTCTCAATAAATCAGCTGTCATATTTTTATTTCTCAGTATATCATAAAGCTGACTATAGCTATATTATTAGGCAAGTATTCTTGCTTTAAATAGCCTGGAAGCATCATAGTAAAAGCTAAACCACAAACATTACCGGCTACCGTTCCCATGCAAAAATGAAGTTTTAATGTCATATTTGAAACCTCTGACGATATATTTTACTCTTAGCTATTTCCTGTGGTTTCCATTTTTCCAAAATAAAAGTAAAATTAATAGATGTCCGTTACTTTACTCTGTCTGGCCTTACATTTTTTTTGCGTAGTATATATTTTGTCCTGGTCGCTTAATCACGGACTAATAAAATTGGTCTACATTTTTTTTTCAAATGACGGTTTAATATTGTAGAAGTTTGGACTGAAAAGTAAAAAAAAAGCTATTTGTAGTCTCAAAATTTCCAAATAATTAAGAAAACTTATTCTAATATTTCTCCACACGTTTGAAAACGTCTGGTCCCTAAATTTACTATTTGTTGTTAAGTGTTAGCTTTCATAAATAAACTATTTTACAATCACAGATTCTTGATTTGTAGGGGAAAAATAAGCTTTGTAAAAGATTACTAATGATTTAATATTCTTATAAATACTACGAAAAGACGTCCAGTTTTTTCAGTATTTGCACAGCAATATAATATTCTTACACTGACTGATATCTAGGCTTGTAAAATTTTTAATATACATTTCCGCCCATTTAAAGGGTGTTATTCTCAGTAATAGCCCTTTAAATGATGGGTCTGAAAAATAAAAAAATATTGCTTCATTGCCACCAAGCTTCAGTTTATAGAAAATACCAGGCATCAATAGGAAGTAACGGAGAAGGGTCCCATGAAAAAATACACACACGAAGCTTAGAAAAATTCGGATAATTTCTTACTTCATTCTAGTATATTAGGTTTTACTATAGTGGCAACACTGCATCAAATCACCAATTATCCCAACTTGAAAACTGAAAGAAATATGATTCATCTGAAGATAATTGAAGAGTTTGTGGTCATATGAATTACCCTTATTATCCACAGCGCATTCCGAGAACCCACTCACAAAATTTAGACCAGCTAGGGAAGCCAACGTTCGTCTCTCAAAAGAGAGGAAAGTCATCTACCATTCACCAGCCATCAGGAGTACTTGACCCCAAGAACTGGTAATAATGAGGTAACTTCTTTCTTCCACCTTGTATTGCACCACAAAGAACCTTTTCTGCAAAACCGTTGGTCCTTCATTTTCCCAAGGGGATTGACCCCCCAGCGAGAGTGACTTTGGCAGTCTTGTAAGAACAGCATATTTTAAAAGCACCTTCCTGATGGTCAGAAACTGTACAGGACGGCCAGCGGCTCGATGGTGACTGAAATTAGAAGTACTGCTCTTACCATGAGAAGGTTGTCGTCGTTATTGCCAAGGAGAGGTTGCTGAATGGAAAATATTTTTTTTTATTAGGATTAGTTTTTAACTAGGATGAACGTTAGAGAACCAGTTGGGTGTAGTGGCTTAGTGATAGTAGATAATTCTGGAAGTTAGTGAAGAGTCTCTTAGGAGTAGAAATAAAGAAAGAAGAGTTACAAAAGCTGAAAGTTCGCCAGATTATTTAAAGGCAAGGAAAAGGCGAGAGAGAAGTCGATTGTATAAAGATATTGATCTTCAAAACATAGTAGGCTTAGCAAGCCGGTTTTCACATAAACCTTTTAAAGAAGAAGATCGAGAACCTTTCCAGCGTATTACCTAGGAGAAACCATAAGAATCACTGAAACGAGTAGAAGGTCAACCATCACTTTTGAACAAGTAAAGTCCCAGTAATATTTCGGAAAAGGGCCGGAAACTCGGTAATACCGATATGATGAATCATTTTTTAAAATGTGATAGAATTTTTCATGGATTTGCAAGGGAATTTCTGGTAAGAAGACTGTCAAACATGGGCTTGCCCGAGAATTCGTAATGATTATAGTAAAGATTTATTTGGTAGCAAGGGTAGCTATGAGGCTTGACAAACGTATATCCAGAGTAGTAAAAAGCCGGTTGGCTGTGAAACTGGTGTGCATTACGTCTTCTTGTCTTCTTTTTCTGCATATTAATGATATAGAGGATAATTTAAAACAGAAATAGGCACCTTGCGTCAACCTGTTTATAACGAATTTGATTTTATTACTGTTTGCACGTGATATAGTGTCACTATAGTAATATATAATTTTTCGTCATATAATGTTGTCCTTATTTGTAAACTTGTGCCGATGTAGAAATTAACAATATTGATATTAGTACATCCTTTTTTTCTATGGCCCTTCAAACTTTTAAATTAAAAGTAAGGCTTCGGTTTTCAAAGTTTTAGTGCCTCATACTGGAATCAAGAAAAAATTAATGTTTTTGAATTTGATTTCAGTTATAAATTTTTGTTTTGTTTAAAATTATATTTAAATAATCAATTTTGTTCAAAAATTTATTTTAAATTGCAATTTTGTTTTAAATATAATTTGACTGATGTTTCTCTCCGTTGTTTTACTTTAAAACCTCTTATTTATTTGTAAACCGTTTCCGACGGGTCATATGTCTTTTCACCATGCCTGGAAATCCTCGTGCCATGCGTGGTGTGCACTAACTTGTGTAAACCATTTCATAAGTTATGGTACCCCTTGTTCTGATCAAGCCACTTAGTTCAAATGAAGCAGATACTTTAACGACTATAAAAAATGTAAAAGAGATAGGCTACATATTTGATTCTAATTACCGTAGTTCATTTTTGAATTTTTTTTTTTTGTGTGTGTTTTAGACTGTCTTTAAACCCATGCTGGATGTGTTTTGTGTACTGGGGAATGCACCTTAAATAATGACAACTGCTATAATAATGGAGGAACTAATTTGAGGCGTGAGAGGAAGTCATTTTTTTTATCTTCGTACAAAATGAGAAAGCCCTCATGGCGTTGCCAGCATGAAATCTGCGGTTGTCGTGATTTTAGGTTGACTTGGATTTTTAATTATCCACTTCTTAAGCACGCCAATTACTGATTATCAATTTGAATTGTCAATTAACGACACGCGTTGTGGTTTATCAAAGAATAAAACAGTGAAGGTCGGGGTTTTAATAACATCCTGTGATTTCTATATATATATATATATATATATATATATATATATATATATATATATATATATATATATATATATATATATATATATATATATATATATATATTTATATATATATATTTATATATATATATATATATATATATATATATATATATATATATATATATATATATATATATATATATATATATATATATATATAAATATATATATATATATATATATAAATATATATATATATATATATATATATATATATATATATATATATATATATATATATATATATATATATATATATATATATAAAATATGTATATATATATATATATATATATATATATATATATATATATATATATATATATATATATATATATATATATATATATATATATATGTATATATATATATGTATAAGCGAGAAATGTTTGTATGTGTATTTACGTTTTTTTTCGAAAACGACTCCATTTTTTGGGGGGGGATTTGGGGAATTGGGATTTTTCTGTCCTATGACAATCTATATAGGTCAGAAGTTTGTGAAAATGTGTTAAAATCATCAATTTCGGAAAAAAAGCATTTATGTAAGTGTTGTTATATTTAGAATACATTTGAAAAAGCATACATGAGTCCTCTTTGCCTCGGTAGTGGTTGTATCGTTTTCGTTTTCAGTGTCATTGACAAGAAAAATCGTATGATTAACATCATATTCATGAGTACATTTCAATAGAATAAATTATATCATTCCCCCCCCCCAAGAGTGAACGTATTATCCAAGACATATACGATATTACAAAAGAAACATACCTAAATATAAAAACCCAAGTGTAATTAGTCTATTTACAAAATGCGTTTTAAGTAGTTTCATAATGCATAGAGTAATGAGAGCAAATAAAGCGACTAATCATAATTATAGAGGACAAATGAGGAAACTAGACCATCGAACGTGACAAGACGAATCCGACCTGACCGGATCTGACCAATACGAGCAGCTAAGGTGACGGGTATTGAAAAAAGTCTAAAGTAATGATAAACGAAAATGAAGAACAAAGAAACATACAGTCAGAATAATTGCGTTAGCAAAATTAGCAACCAGTCAAAAAGAAAAGTGAAAAACAAAGAAATATCCGGTTTGAAGATAATCGGTAGCAACAATTCATTTAAGTCAAAACAAGTGAAGATCAAAGAAATATACGGTTACAATACATGTGACCAGAAGGAGTAGAACAAATTAGAAATGGAAGTGAAGAACGAAGATTTATGTGGCTAAAACATATGCCACAGCGAGAACAAAGAGTTATGTGGTAAGAAGATAAGCGGCAGCAAGAATTACAAGCGGCAGCGACAAAGCTGTGTGACTGGTCACAAAAACGATCGAAATAGGTCAGGACTTAAAAGAAGAATTCGCATCTTTCCCAGGGTGGGTGTAACGAACCTGTGGTGACTTCAAAACGTCAAGAAGAGGCTCACATCTGTGGTTGGAAAACAATTAACAATGAAAATCCATATATGGAAGCCTGCGGACGAAGTCGCCGGAATCCCGTTATTATCTATCTATAAATATATATATATACTAGCTGTTGGGGTGGCGCTTCGCGCCACCCCAACACCTAGTTGGTGGGGCGCTTCGCGCCCCCCCAAGCCCCCCCGCGCGCGTAAGTCGTTACGCGCCATATTAGTTACGCGCCATTGTAGTTGTGTCCCTGTGTCCCACCTGTGAATATAGATTGATTTATATATGTGTTTCAAACTACGTAAAACTTGCGAATATACAACATTCTTGGCTTTCCCATTGTCTGTGCATATACAAAGCCTTATGTACTAATAATGACGTCATATGCAAACACTCTTTTTACAAACAAACAAACATGCATACACACAACTCGTTTTTATATAGATAGATAGATAGATACAATACAAATTAACTGCGTAAAACTTGCGAATATACAACATTCTTATCTGTCCAATTGTCGCTGCATATAAATAGATTGTCAGGTTTACCGACCCTCGAACATGCAACGTACAATTGTCCATGGGAAAAACAATCAGTATTAAGATCTATACCACATTTTTCTAATGATTGACCTTGAGCTTTGTTAATGGTGATTGCAAATGCTAATCGAATTGGGAATTGCAATCTTTTAAATTGAAAAGGCAGATCCGTTGGAATCATGGGAATGCGAGGAATAAGAACAGCCTCACTCTCAAAAGGCCCTGTCAAGATTGTAGCCTCTATTAGGTTTTCCATTGTTTTTTTTACGGCAAGTCGCGTGCCATTGCAAAGCTTTGGTGGGTTGATATTTCTTAAAAGTATTATTGGTACGCCTATTTTTAGTTGTAGCACGTGTGGTGGAAACCCTGAAAGATCCACGGAATTTAAAAATTCAGATGGATAATTAACCGCTTCATTTGGTTCCAAAACTGTGTCGACTGACTTGTAAAGGACTGCCTGGTCTCGAATCTTGGTCAAAACAATATTGTTGATTTCGTGGACGTCTATATTTTTGGGTGCAAGAATCGCTCTGATAAAATTGTTAATCTTCCAACGTTTGTGGTATTACCGTCATTTATAACTGCATCTCGCAAATGAATGTATTGTTCAGAGCGGAGCTTGGTCTGATTCAGGCGGATATATAGCAAACGTTCTGATTCAATTTTAGCATACATATCAACGACGAATTGGTGAAACAATTGACGGCATTTTAAAATATATTCCCATTGTTTCACCATTGAATTTCAAGGTCTTGCAATAGGGACAAATTTTAGACATAGTCCCGATTTGAACACATCTACTCAAGCTATAATCATCGACTGGGCTGTACCTGAATGCCAGGCGATAACTTTCAGGTTCGCGCCCCCACCAATCGTCATTTGTGTCCCGGTGTTCCAGTCTGTGATTTCTCTTTGAGTGTCCCGGGCGTCATTTATATTCCTTGTGTCCCGGTGTCCCGGTCGTCATTTATATCCCCCTGTGCCCCCCGGCGTCCCCATTGTAGTTGTGTCCCTGTGTCCCGGTCGTCATTTATATTCCCTGTGTCCCGGTCGTCATTTGTATCCCGGTGTCCCGGTCTGTATATACATTCGTTTTTTAGTTTTGTTTTTCTCCTTTATTTTTTTACTTTTTTCTTTTTTTTCTTTTTTAGTTTATTTAGATTTTTAGATTTTTTAGTTTTTTTATTAGATTTTAGTTTTTTTGTAGTTTTTACCATTTTTTTAGTTTTTTTAGTTTTTTTTTTTACTTATGTCCTGGTCGTCATTTATACTCCCTGTGTCCCGGTCGTCATTTGTGTCTCGGTGCTTTGTTGATTGCTAATTTATATTATATTTATATTTATATTTTTTATATTTATTAATATTTTTTTAGTTTTCTTTTTCTCTTATTTTTCAGTTTTTTCCTTTTTTTTTAGTTTTTTCTTTTTTAGTTTTTAGTTTTTTTTTGTTTTTTACCTTTTTTTAGTTTTTTTAGTTTTTTTAGTTTTTTAGCTTTTTTAGTTTTTTTATTAGTTTTTAGTTTTTTTTTTAGTTTTTGCCTTTTTTTAGTTTTTCCAGTTTTTTTTAGTTTTTAGTTTTTTACCTTTTTTTAGTTTTTTTTAGTTTTTTAGCTTTTTTAGTTTTTTTTCTTTTTAGTTTTTTTTGTAGTTTTTACCTTTTTTAGTTTTTTTCTTCTTTTGTATTAGTGTGAAATAATTCAGACGTCATATGCGGACAAACACGACGTCACTCGACAGACAGACAGACAGACATAACCCACAAACAACTTATTTTTATATATATTTATTCATATTTTTTTAGTTTTCTTTTTCTCTTTTATTTTTCAGTTTTTTCCTTTTTTTTAGTTTTTTTCTTTTTTAGTTTTTAGTTTTTTTTTTAGTTTTTTACCTTTTTTTAGTTTTCTTTAGTTTTTTTAGTTTTTTAGCTTTTTTAGTTTTTTTATTAGTTTTTATTTTTTTTTGTAGTTTTTGCCTTTTTTTATTTTTTTCAGTTTTTTTTTAGTTATTAGATTTTTACCTTTTTTTAGTTTTTTTTAGTTTTTTAGCTTTTTTAGTTTTTTTTTTTTCTTTTTAGTTTTTTTTGTAGTTTTTACCTTTTTTAGTTTTTTTCTTCTTTTGTATTAGTGTGAAATAATTCAGACGTCATATGCGGACAAACATGACGTCACCTGATCCATCCACAGATCCACACACAGACAACTTATTTTTATATATATACTAGCTGTTGGGGTGGCGCTTCAGGCCACCCCAACACCTAGTTGGTGGGGCGCTTCGCGCCCCCCCAAGCCCCCCCGCGCGCGTAAGTCGTTACGCGCCATATTAGTTACGCGCCATTGTAGTTGTGTCCCTGTGTCCCACCTGTGAATATAGATAGATTTATATATGTGTTTCAAACTACGTAAAAATTGCGAATATACAACATTCTTGGCTTTCCCATTGTCTGTCCATATACAAAGCCGTATGTACTAATAATGACGTCATATGCAAACGCTCTTTTTACAAACAAACAAACATGCATACACACAACTCGTTTTTATATAGATAGATAGATAGATAGATACAATACAAATTAACTACGTAAAACTTGTGAATATACAACAGTCTTCGCTGTCCCATTGTCTGTGTTGCAATCTTTTAAATTGAAAAAGCAGATCCGTTGGAATCATGGGAATGCGAGGAATAAGAACAGCCTCACCCTCATAAGGCCCTGTCAAGATTGTGGCCTCTATTAGGTTTTCCATTGTTTTTTTTTACGGCAAGTCGCGTGCCATTGCAAAGCTTTGGTGGGTTGATATTTCTTAAAAGTATTATTGGTACGCCTATTTTTAGTTGTAGCACGTGTGGTGGAAACCCTGAAGGATCTATGGAATTTAAAAATTCAGATGGATAATTAACCGCTTCATTTGGTTCCGAAATACAAATTAACTGCGTAAAACTTGCGAATATACAACATTCTTCGCTGTCCAATTCTCGCTGCATATAAATAGATTGTCAGGTTTACCGACCCTCGAACATGCAACGTACAATTGTCCATGGGAAAAACAATCAGTATTAAGATCAATACCACATTTTTTTAATGATTGACCTTGAGCTTTGTTAATGGTGATTGCAAATGCTAATCGAATTGGGAATTGCAATCTTTTAAATTGAAAAGGCAGATCCGTTGGAATCATGGGAATGCGAGGAATAAGAACAGCCTCACCCTCAAAAGGCCCTGTCAGGATTGTGGCCTCTATTAGGTTTTCCATTGTTTTTTTTACGGCAAGTCGAGTGCCATTGCAAAGCTTTGGTGGGTTTATATTTCTTAAAAGCCTATTTTTAGTTGTAGCACGTGTGGTGGAAACCCTGAAAGATCTATGGTATTTAAAAATTCAGATGGATAATTAACCGCTTCATTTGGTTCCAAAACTGTGTCGACTGACTTGTAAAGGACTGCCTGGTCTTGAATCTTGGTCAAAACAATATTGTTGATTTCGTGGACGTCTATATTTTTGGGTGCGAGAATCGCTCTTTCACTTAGCCATTTATTATTTTTATAATTTTTTAGAATATTCGGAAATACTTTTTCAATCAATTCATTTTTGGACGTCACTAAATTACAGAAATCAGCAGGTAGTTGTATACGTCCTGAAATTGAGTCTACTGGGAGCTTTCCGTTTCCCATTGCCAGCAATTGATCTGAAAATGTTTGACCAGAGTCATCGTTTTGCAATCGGACACGCATATTTGTAGTTAATTTTAATGTTTTTACGTGTGCCCATAGACTCTTTGAGCATCTTCATCAGTCATTGTAAACTTAAACATTAATAGATTTCTACGCGAACATATGTCTTATATAACTTGAATGACGTCAGCTTCAAAGCAAAAATGACGGCAACTAATTTCATGACGTCAGCCGAAACATGACGTCACCTGATCCACAGATCCACAGACAGACAGACAACTTATTTTTATATATATAGATATATATATATATATATATATATATATATACTAGCTGTTGGGGTGGCGCTTCGCGCCACCCCAACACCTAGTTGGTGGGGGCGCTTCGCGCCCCCCCCCCAAGCCCCCCCGCGCGCGTAAGTCGTTACGCGCCATATTAGTTACGCGCCATTGTAGTTGTGTCCCTATGTCCCACCTGTGAATATAGATATATATATATATATATATATATATATATATATATATATATATATATATATATATATATATATATATATATATATATATATATATATATATATATATATATATATATATGTTTTTAACTACGTAAAACTTGCGAATATACAACATTCTTTGCTGTCCCATTGTCTGTGCATATAAATAGATTGTCAGGTTTACCGACTCTTGAACATGCAACATATAATGGTCCATGGGAAAACAATCCGTATTCAGATCTATACCTCATGATTCTAATGATTGCCCTTGAGCTTTGTTGATGGTGATTGCTAATCGACCATTCCCTGAGTCGCCATCGTCATTTATATATCCCCCTGTGCACCCCGGCGTCCCCTTTGTAGTTATGTCCCTGTGTCCCTGTCGTCATTTATATTCCCTGTGTCCCGGTCGTCATTTGTGTCCCGGTGTTCCAGTCTGTGATTTCTCTTTGAGTGTCCCGGGCGTCATTTATATTCCTTGTGTCCCGGTGTCCCGGTCGTCATTTATATCCCCCTGTGCCCCCCGGCGTCCCCATTGTAGTTGTGTCCCTGTGTCCCGGTCGTCATTTATATTCCCTGTGTCCCGGTCGTCATTTGTATCCCGGTGTCCCGGTCTGTATATACATTCGTTTTTTAGTTTTGTTTTTCTCCTTTATTTTTTTCCTTTTTTCTTTTTTTTCTTTTTTAGTTTATTTAGATTTTTAGATTTTTTAGTTTTTTTATTAGTTTTTAGTTTTTTTGTAGTTTTTACCATTTTTTTAGTTTTTTTAGTTTTTTTTTTTTACTTATTTCCTGGTCGTCATTTATACTCCCTGTGTCCCGGTCGTCATTTGTGTCTCGGTGCTTTGTTGATTGCTAATTTATATTATATTTATATTTATATTTTTTTATATTTATTAATATTTTTTTAGTTTTCTTTTTCTCTTATTTTTCAGTTTTTTCCTTTTTTTTAGTTTTTTCTTTTTTAGTTTTTAGTTTTTTTTTTGTTTTTTACCTTTTTTTAGTTTTTTAGTTTTTTTAGTTTTTTAGCTTTTTTAGTTTTTTTATTAGTTTTTAGTTTTTCTTAGTTTTTGCCTTTTTTTAGTTTTTTCAGTTTTTTTTAGTTTTTAGTTTTTTACCTTTTTTTAGTTTTTTTTTAGTTTTTTAGCTTTTTTATTTTTTTTTCTTTTTAGTTTTTTTTTGTAGTTTTTACCTTTTTTAGTTTTTTTTCTTCTTTTGTATTAGTGTGAAATAATTCAGACGTCATATGCGGACAAACACGACGTCACTCGACAGACAGACAGACAGACATAACCCACAAACAACTTATTTTTATATATATTTATTCATATTTTTTTAGTTTTCTTTTTCTCTTTTATTTTTCAGTTTTTTCCTTTTTTTTAGTTTTTTTCTTTTTTAGTTTTTAGTTTTTTTTAGTTTTTTACCTTTTTTTAGTTTTTTTTAGTTTTTTTAGTTTTTTAGCTTTTTTAGTTTTTTTATTAGTTTTTATTTTTTTTTGTAGTTTTCGCCTTTTTTTATTTTTTTCAGTTTTTCTTTAGTTATTAGATTTTTACCTTTTTTTTAGTTTTTTTTAGTTTTTTAGCTTTTTTAGTTTTTTTTTCTTTTTAGTTTTTTTCTTCTTTTGTATTAGTGTGAAATAATTCAGACGTCATATGCGAACAAACATGACGTCACCTGATCCATCCACAGATCCACACACAGACAACTTATTTTTATATATATAGATATATATATATATATATATATATATATATATATATATATATATATATATATATATATATATATATATATATATATATATATATATATATATATATATATATATATATATATTGACCACATTGATGAATACTGAACACCTAATGTTATAACAAGGATTCTTACTCATAGTAAGTGAAAGTCTAAAAATAGGAGGTGGGGAAAAAAGAATGCGTTTTGTGACACACAATAAGTGAAATATCTAATGTACATATTCCATACACAGTGCTTGGTTAGAAATAAATCATGAAGGAAAGTTTTTCCTGACTCGTGGAAAAGAAACCGTAACAAGATGCCAAAACCTTTGCCATGATTAAATTGTAAATTTATAAGTATCTGGGTGGGTGCTATTACGTAGAAAAAATACTCTACTTGCCAGATAAAGTCAAATTTCTGTGCTCAATAAATAGCTTGCCAAAGAGACTAAAATTATTCAAGTTAAAAACTAAATTTCCCCGACAAGGGAATATTGCCCATGTGTTGCAGAGTTGCTCAGAGGCTCAAGATTTGCAGCCTCAATTTTATCCGGATTTCAAATATTCAACAATTAATAAAGCTTTTAGTTATGTAGACAAGTTTTAGTATTAGCATAAAAAAGGAAACGCCCCCGAAAAAGGACACAATTCCAAAGCACAATATATCGTGAAATATAGTTATTTGTAATGTGAGAGTGCCTAAGAGTAAGATTCAAAGAGGGCATAGAGCAACTGCTATAAAAGGACATAGAGCAACTGTTATAAAAGGGTTTTAAAAGGGCAACTGCTATAAAAGGACATAGAACAACTGCTATAAAAGGGCTTTAAAAGGGCAGCTGCCGTAAAAGGACATAGAGCAACAGCTATGATATACCTGATTGATTTAAAACTTTTAAAAACCCTTGTATAGGTGTGATAGCTGAGATAACTGATTTATTGATAGCTATCAAAAGCCCGTGTAAAGGTTCCCATTCACATGCTTACCTACATAGAAGGAGGGGTGAGCTTGTTTGGGTGACACCCTAAGACATCAATATTGCTCTGGTGAACAACACCCCCTTGAGAACTGGGAAAGCGTTGATTTAATTTTTGCTTCGTCGTTTCAAACCCCCTACCACTTCGGATTTTCCTTTCATGCGTTGTGTCATCAAATCAGTTCTCGCAGAAAATGAGCAACGGTAATTCAAATTGTATTTCGTTTTTTCCCAGAGCCCGTTTTAATTAGAGAAAAACTTCAAGTCTCAATAACCAGTCAGTCTTTTCAGAAATCCTGAAAGTCTCTGAAAGTTGCATTCACCTTGCTCTACTGCTTATCCTTAATATTAAAGAAAATTTGTCCAAAAAGCAATTGTCAACCTTACGTTGAAAAGTATCTGAATTTTTTTTGTAGTTATAGCTGATATTCGAGAGGTATTTTTATACTATACGTAATCATACTTCACCCAACTATTTAAAGAAAAACAATAATTAAAAATATTCAAAAATTTTGACTGTTTTGCAGAGAAATACCTTGCGTGAATTTATTAATACTGTCAGTATCCACCAATCAGTATCAGCAAAAGTCAAGTGGAAGCCCTTCTGCTCTTTGGTTGGGCCTTCCTATGGTACAAAAAATACTAATAAAAATGTCAAAAATTCTTGATAGTTTTTGTTTTGTAAAATGGAAACACACTGCATAAATTTTTGGAGCCTGGTCAGTCTATATCCATCAAAGTTGGATAGGAGCCATCTAGGTTGTTGATCAGGCGCTCTTTATGTCAAAAATAGTAAATAAAATACCCAAAAGGATTTGGATTTTTTTAAGAAGAAACACCTTGCATATATCTTAATACCGTTTTTTTGGGGGGGGGCCTGATTAGTCAGTATCCAACAAAGCTGTGTTGGAGCTTTGTTGACTTTTGTTGTTGACTAACATCTAGCTTTGTGACTGGAATAAGTTAAAAAAGTAATAAAAACTGCAAGAAAAAAATCTCGAGTTTTGCTGAAAATAAAACTGCTTCTTTGAATTCCTCAATGCCGTTTAATACACTGAATGCGCTCAAGAAAAGCAAAACACAAATTTGAAGGTTGATAATACTTCTCTTAATGGTTGCCTTTGAAAATATATTCAGTTGATAGTTAATAGAAGCTGGAATATCATAGTGCTTTGTTCCTTTTTTCATGCATAAAAAGCCAAGGAATTTTTTGTACAATTTTTAAACGCTCCTTAAAAGCCTATGGAACAAAGTAAAATTAAGCTGAAGCAGCTATTGTTTATTCCTGATGTGAAGTATTCCATTAAAGGTGTGTTGTGTTTGTTTAAGTAATTTCATGAGTCGTTATGGCTAGAAGATCTTCGTTTCTTTTAAATCCAGTTTTTGTGCCACGTGTAAAGGTAAATATTTTGTGTTGACATTTGTCCATGCTGACTGAGCACTAAAAACTGGTGAGAGTGAAAACTAGCGCCTGTACAAAAAATATCATCCAGTGTCATTTAAAACGTCATCAGTGCTATCTAGCGCCTGGTGATTTTTTTTGGAAATTTGCAATTGCTTTTTCCAGCTTCAAAACTCTCATATTCGTGCGCAATCTACACGTGATACAGTAAGCTAGCTACACAGCTACACGTGCTATGTAAGCTAGCTACAGTAGCAACACAAGAATAATAACATTCGAATTGTCATTCAATTAGAGCTACCAGATGGGGCATATTTGCGCCATTTGGGTACTTTTTTGACGCGGTTGGACTTTGATTTTTTCAAATTGGCGCATTGTGCAGATTCTTTTTTAAGGAATAACGTGCATTCGGCACATTTTCACAAGAAAAATGGCAGTTTTGGTGTATTTTCACTTTTATGGTGGCGCAACTTAGAGAACACATCTGGTAACTGCATTCGACATTTCTCAGGTACAACCATTGCTACCATACCATACTTTTTATGGCATTACTTTTTGTAATTTCTCTTTAACAATTGATTCCTAATGTCAAAAATGAAAAAAAAATCAACAAATGTTTATATATAATCTACAGCTATGTCCAGGCATTAGGGAGCGGGAGAGGATGAGATTCGATTGTCACGGTAGCAAATATTTTATTATTGAAGAAAAGATATTGGGGGCTCGAATGGTATGGGTTTAGTTGGAAAGGGGGATGGTTGCACACGATTACCTATACTTTTTCCTAGAGCATAAATTACGCCCTGATTATTTCAATATAAAATATTTTAGATGATGAACCATATAATATATTATTTTAATATATATTATTTTAACATTAATATGCATTATTTGAAATATATATGAATATATTATATATTAATACGTCTATGACTCTAAATGATCTGCCCGTCTCACCCTTTGTAAGCTGAAAGAGTGACAAAATATAGAAATTAGACTCCTATTTTCCAAAAATCCTGCTAAAGGTGGAAAAGAAACTGAACTACCTACTTTAAGTACGGAATATAGAGATATCCAATCTAGGATTTCTAGCTTCGTTTAATTCATTATTTCAGCCTATCTCAGGTCTGCATAATTTATGCACATGATTATTTTTGAACTTACAGATACCCATTGATCCGACTGTTGGATCATATTCTGCTCTAAATAAAATATGTGCGAAAATAAAGAATCTGATCCCGGATAGGCTGAAAAGTAGGAGTTCCCTTGCGTCATTGAAAAGAAGAGTAAAAAGAGATTTATTGGAATTAAAAAATAATTGTTAAATTGGCATGTGATAGATAAACAGTTTAAGAATAATATAAATATAATAATATTAAGTTATAATTATAGCGATATACATATATTCCTGTTAATGCATCAAAGAATCGTCCATTTTATAAGATTTGTTTTCTTCTGGGAATCGTTGTGACTCTCACGGTTGCTTTTCTTCTTACCGCAGATTTTATATACGATTCAATCTGACCATCCCTGTCGTTTTTCTTCTAACCGTAAATTCCGTCGTCCTTTAATTTCATTTTGGATTCTATTTGGATGCTTGTTGTTGCATGTCTTCTAGCCGCAGATTTCGTTTGCTGTTTAGATCAATTCAAAATCATGGGTAACTTTGCAAGACCTCTTAGATACAAAAAAACTTCTTTCCCAGTTTCTCCCCAATCGTTGATTTTTTTTTTCATTTTGTTGTTATATGATTTAGTAACATCCAGGAATGTCCGAATGGCTATGCCCTGTGAAATATCTAAGTTAAGCATTGGCATAATCATCATTTCATTCTTTAGTTTCAAGTCATAGGATGGCAAATCAGTAATCTAAGTTGGATTAAGATATTTTTACGTAAGTTCACATGAATTCAATTCTTCTTTCCTTTTCATCCTTCACAGACGCCAAAATAAATTCACTCCATTCCAGGATAGTTAGGAAATTTCAGCTGCGAATTCGCTTTTATCCTTCCCGTGGACCTTTGTGGACGCTAAAACAACACTTCTTCATTCTAGGATGAAAAATCAGCAATTTCAATAGAATAAAGTAATTCTGGCGTGAATTCTATTTCTTCTTCCTGTTTATCCTTCACAGACTCACGCAAGTTAAACTAACACGTTTCTTTATTCCTTGTAATTTTACTTTGTCTTCTAAAAGCAGATATCACAACACAACGTTTTCCTTTGCTATTCAATGTGATTTTGCTGTTAAAGGTCATTTGAAATATCGTATAATATTTCATATTTCATCTATACTAAAAATGATACGACCACACATAGGGGGGAGGAAACGACGTATTTTATGCTCTTTAAGTGCATTTAACGTCACTCACGTTAATTTTCTTTTTCTAAAATTTAGACTCTAAACGAATTTTCTCAAGCTTGTGACCTATCTAGATCGTTTCTTCAGGGCAGCAAATCCTAGTACACAAATTTTCAAAAAAAAAGAAAAGGAAAAAAAATATGGTGCCGTCTTCAAGAAAAAAGTTATGCATGCACACATATACACGGTTGCTCGTTTAAAGACATGTAATGTGCCTAAGTGTGTGTCTATGTTTTTAAATGAGGTGGTTTTTTCCCTGGGGCTAGAAAGAGGAAGGTATTTGGTTAGTATTTTTTTTTGGGGGGGGGGGGTTGAGAGGTAAGGTTTTGTCTGAGTTTGTCTGAGAAGCACTGATCATGTTGCCTGTATGCCCAAAATGTAAACACTGTGGTTCTCGGTGTGGCGTCCAGGAATAGACATTCGAATATTTGAGATTTATGTTTTTATTCGTTGATAAACCCACTGAACTTGAAACTTAAAAACTTAACTAATGAAACATGGCCTAAACTGTCTGAAAGCGGAAATTTTTGTTTCAAATTAAATTGAACGGTGTTTACCTGGTAAAGCCTTCGAAAGGGCGGTCTCTCAAGATGTTCTGTCTAGCTGCTAGGAAATTGCAGAAACAAAACTCGGGGAATAATTGTCAACTGAGCGATTTGGTCCCTTTGGGAGTTATCTGTGGACGCATTCACTATAATTGAAAAGTTCGCCGACCAAGTAAAATTTGGAGTGTCTTTATCAGTGATGGTTTTTAGGAAGTCATATTCTATTGGAATTTTACAATCTTTTACTCTAATCTATATCTCTGTTTTTCTGTTTAATTTGTCTGATTTTGGCAGTTATTCAAAATCGAGTTCTGCCTGAATTGTTTTTATAATTATTGTTTTCATAATATGGCATCTTAGTAAATATGATTGCGACTACTATGTTACAATATTTATATTATCATTACGCACTATGAAGGTAAAAGAACTAGTCAATAATCAACCCATTAGCATTGACTTGAGCGGCATCAATTCATAGGAATTTAGAGGGGGGAGGGTCATAAAATATAATTTGCCATTTCTAGAGGGGTGAAGTTATCGTTTTTTCTATTTTTTCAATGAAAATACAAAATAAGCATTTTTCAATGAAAACATACTAAGACAAGTATTTTCAAAATCTAGGGAATAAGAGCAAAAATTTGAGACAGAGGCCCCCTCCCCTACCCTAATTGTCGCTACTAATTGAATTGATAAAAATCAGTTTTAGCTCATTCCTATGGAAAAGCTTGTTTAAGAAGCTTGAGAGGGATTTTAGGATGGTTCTAGAGCATGCCTTCTTAAACTATGGGTCACGACCCCAAATGGGGTCGCGTAGCAAAATTCTGGGGTCGTGAGAGATTCTAAACTTAAATATCTAAATACGGGATTTTATAGTATTGACGCTCATTTCAGTGGGAAATTAGCTTATTTCCCACCAGACTGTCTTGTTTTGATGGACACTGGCCAGAAAATTCTTGAATTTTCTTGCCGGCTTAATCTTGGCTAATTTTATTGTAATCTGGCTAATCTTTTTATTGCAAAAAATACAATTTCGATGAAAAGTAGGACATATAATGATTGTAACTACATTCAATGCAAACATTTTTTTTTAGTTTTATATTTTTGTATGTTTCTAAACAAATTATAAAACTATATGTCTTCATATGTATATGTATATTTCTATCTAATAAATAAATCATCAAAAAACATTTATTTATCTTTCTTTTATATTTCTCTCCTTTCGTTCATCGTTCATCGCTAGAAAATGTTGAAGGGGTCTTACGTCCAGCAGTGTCAAACATTTCACCAAGATTTAATTTGTTATGCAATAAAAAACAACCAGACTCATCTCACTAAAGTTTTCCCTTTCATTTTAATTTAATCTGAACCACTCAAAGACTGCGTGCGAATATATTTGATCGAACTAAGACGACGAGAATTTTCTTCTGTTTATGTTATTGCAAAAAAATGCTAATTTGATGAAAAATAGAACTCATAATTTTTGTAAGTATAATAAAGATAATTTTCAACTTTTTGTGGAACTTTTTTTTTTTAGATTTTTGTATGCTTTTAAACGAATCCTAAAGCTTTGTAGTTCCATATGTATATGCATATTTATACCTTAAAACTAAGTCATCAAAAACAGTTATTTGTCCTTTTTTTATATTTTTATGGGGTCAATAAGAAACTCCCAATCATGAATGGGGTCGTGAATGAAAAAAGTTTAAGAAGTCCTGTTCTAGAGGGCTTATTTGATTTTAAGATGATCCTTCTCTTACAAGGCAAAATAAAATTTACAAACAAGTGGCACCTTCCTGCGCCCTTTTTCTAAACATACCCTCAAAACCCGATCAAAACTTTTAAGCATCGGTTAAAAACTTCCAGATGAATTCTCTCTTGAGCAATTAATTTAGTCACATTAATTGATCTTTATGGTTAAAATTACGTATTTTTTCAACATAAATGCTTAAGCTCCGTGATTTTAAGTTTGTTTTTTAGTGTATTTCGGAAGATAGAAAATTAATACTCCCCGATCCCCCAGCCAAGATTTTTCCCCCATCTAGACTTTGAAAAATACCTTTTTTCGGTATTTTCATGAAGAAAAGTGAAAAAAAAAATCACCCCCTTAGATTATGAGAAATGTATGTTTCCCCAATCCTAATTTCGGTGAATTCAATGAACTGCGTTCTGCATGTTCAATACGTTCCATCTTTTAGGTGGTCTTTCAAGTAAGGAGGTTCTTGATAAAATAAAATATTGCGATGAATATAATATGATTTAATTAAAATATCCAT